>NC_053161.1:179618954-179743954 GCF_016835505.1 Polypterus senegalus
CATTGCATGTATCAAGTGATCCATGCTCCGTAGTTGAAATCTACTGTACTCTATATGTGAATTGTAATGTGAATAAAAGTACGTGCTGTACAACTAATTACAACTGTCATATAAACAGAAACAGCAACCACTGTAGGCATCTTTGTGGTGAAAAGAAAACCTAGTGATTTTTACGAAGGTCAGCATTAAAGATCCTCCTGAGTGCTGAGACAACAAAACACAGCGGGATAAACACATCTGGACCTGCTGTCGAAAAACCACCTGCCTTTACCAGCAGCATACCTCCTCCGTGAACACATTGTTCAAGGTCCATATAGGTGATCAGGAAAAAGTTTCTTAGTCACAGCACAGTACAATAATAAAACATTTCCTAAAACACATATGATGGTTATCTAGTCTGTTTCATTCCTAAGCAATCTTCCTGTTACAGAGGCGCAATCCCAGTCACTAACACATTTATTATGTAGCCCCCCACCCCCATGTTAACAATCAAAATAAGAACACATTCCACCTGCTTAATATTTAAAAATGTAAACCCCTAAACCCGCAATCATCACCCATAATAACAGTTGTTACTGAAATGATTTCTTTTGTTATGCACAAGAAAGAAGCTATACATTTACGTTTGATATATCTTCACTTGGTGTGTGTGCCACCTGGCCGCCTATGGTGACCCAACTCCACTTTGATAGCTTACCACACTCACTATCGATCCACTGTTGAATTTTTGTGTGTAGTTATTTAATTGTAGTGATTAGGTGGCCCAATGTTATCACTGCTGTTTCTCAGTAAGAAGACCAACGATTCGTGTCCTTCATCCTCCCCGTGTTTGTTATTCCTCTTCACTTCATGCAATACCTTCTACTTCAGGAGAACATTCACTGGTTGTCAGCTCTCCTGCACACAGTCTGTCCCTAAGACTAAAAACAAAATCAAACCTGTTTAAATTTATCTTAGTCAGTCACAGGCTCATTGAAGTCATTTGTTGGGCATGTGATATTAAGGGATCAGCTTCACAGGGACACACTGCCAACTGCCTCCATCTTGCTAAAGTCCTGTCTACATGGGCGTTCAAATCTTCGTTAAATGAATGCACTCTGAGCAACCGAGGCGTTGAACTTGTGTTTTGTAGTAGTGCTTAATTGACTTCAATATGACGTTACACTCAAGTTTGTTTGCTTCTGGTTAACGCCAACCTGCAGGCTAGATTGTAGTTTATGTGTTTACCTGGGGGTGGGTTGCAGTTATCAGGCAGTCCAGAGTGTTTTTAGCCTGTGGGGTTTGAGGCTCATCCTTCATTGGATTCACAAAATATGGATTAGACCTGAACATTTACCATCTTGTGTTAAAAATCCTCCTGATACTGCAACATATGCAGGGAAAACCCCGACGCCGCTATTGGGTTCACCCTCTGACTGCACAGCGTGTGAAGAAAGGAAGCTTTTGTGTAATTTATGAAGAAGTACTTCAACTTCTACATAAGTTCTTCAGATACTGTGGGATGTCAGTTTTGAGTTTTGATTGCCTGCTGACGCTGGTACAGCACCATATGACACGTCAGTGAACCAATATATGAGTCAGTGTTAGTCCTGAAGAGTGGGTACTTGTCACCTTGAAGTGCAGTATAATACAATACAATACAATTTATTTTTGTATAACCCAAAATCACACAAGAAGTGCCGCAGTGGGCTTTAACAGGCCCTGCCTTCTGACAGCCCCCCAGCCTTGACTCTCTAAGTAGAAAAGGAAAAACTAACAAAAAAACACTTGTAGGAAAAAAAAATAAGCTGTCCAATGTGACATCGCCCTATGATTGCAAACTCCAAATCCATTATTTTACATCCTCCTTCATTTGCCCCGTTTCTTAACATAATCTTGAGGCCTAACTTGTATAAACCTTCCTTGACATCAACTGATAACACAATTCTGGAACCCCAATAATACTAAATGTTTAATCAGAGTAGTGAAAACTGTTGACATACAACGGTTAAATATGGGCTTCTTCTTCTAGCCTGATGGACCCTCCTTTTATTGCCAAATTTATTTTTCACGTAATTTGATGTGAAAAGTGATGAGTTACCGTCACCTTGCTATGAACTCTCTGACTTGATGTCAGCGTTAACTGAAAGGGTGTTATTAAATCAAATATGTTTAGATCTGCATGATGCAGTTTTAATTGAGTTGAATCCTGTTCTTTTCACAGAGAGAAAGACAAATCTGCCATTTACTGCAACGTTTAAATGGATGTGAAAGAGGAGACATGTGAGGCCGACATGAACATCAAGGAGGAGTGGACCATAAATGTTAAGGAGGAGGACTGTGAGTGGGAGACTGTCCACCCCAAACAAGAGAGTCTGGACATCAAGGAAGAGGACAGTGAACTGGGGTCAGTAAATATTAAAGAGGAGGATGAAGAGGAGTGTATCAGCACTGAGATGCACAACTATAGGAGTATGGAGATTGTTAAGGAAGATGAATTTCATTCTAGACATCAAGATGGAGCAGTGACCGGGTTAGTCTCTTCTCATAGCAGACACTCTTCTTCTCCAGAGTCTTCTATCAATGTAAAATATGAATCATTACAGTCTGACAGAAAGACGAGTGAAGATGTTTCATCTCCTAGAACACAGGAAGGTCAGTTACCACCTAAGTCGTCATCTGAAACAAGTAAGTGAAGAATAAAAATAAGCATATGTCTTTGGGTCAGGGTTATGGGCCTGAAAGTGCAGTCTTGTGCTTTTTAAAGTGAAACTTAGATGAAATTTCAAACAATATTAAACACAGAATAAATCACAATTTCACTATATTTTTACAAGTTTAGGGATTGTCTATTCTTCCATCATAGTTTGTAACGTCGTGCAAACTTTCTAAACCCGTCTTTAGTTAAAGTGTTAAATTAACGTACAGTGGCAGGAAAAACTTTGAAATGTCAGCTCTAATTTCTCAGTGTGGTCTGATCTTCAAATAAGTCCCCAAAAATGCACAAACACTATCATGTTAGGTAATGACAGTTAGACTTCTCATCATTCCTGAATACATTGTTTAAAACTGAACTGTCCAGTTTGTGACCCCCTGTCTTTACCAACTTGCTTGATTCTCCTTTATCTCCAATGACCTCCACCACACATTTGATGCAGTTTCTGCCCAACCTTCAGTTTTACTTCATTCCTCCTTTCCAGAGTGTTTAATTCCTTGATGTCTCTGGGGTTCCTTGAATGATCCGCTGACTTAAGGTAAAGCTCTGTGTTCTGATTTGCCAGTCTGTAACAACAGTTTTGTTCAGTTTAAGCCTTTTTCTTGTAGATGTGTTTTCTTTCTGCTCATTGTCTTCTTCCATTACCTACTTTCTATCAAGCTTTCACTATCTGACATTCTTCTCTCATATTTCTTCATAATAATTTTTAACTCAATGTTTACATTGATGATGTCATCTTTTCCTGGTCCTGCAGAAGCAATAAAGCCCCCTACTATTATTCTACCATGAGGTGTTAGCATTCATGTGCTGTGCTCTTTTACCTCCAAACCATTGTGAAATGGGGAGCCACACATGGTGGCATGGGGTGATAGGCCTTTGAAAGACCCATACACCAGACCAGGGGTGACTTTTATAACGCTCTGCACAGAATTGAACGTGAAAATATGCGCATGGCAAAATTAAACAGGAAAATGTGCACACCCAAAAAATCAGATTTATAAAACCTGTCGTGCACAGTTTTGTACACAATTTACTTTGTGATTTATAAAAAAAAAAAAATCACTTTTTTAAATACTCATATGTGAGCACTCCTTTTAATCACCACTCTGAACCATTCACATATGGAGTCTGCTAATTCATCTCCTACATATGCAATCAGGATGCTGCAGAACTTCATTGGCTGGTAGATCAGCCTCTTCCTCCTGAAGCATTGAGACCCCATCACCTGCATTCAAGAATATCTGGCTTTGCTCTTCATCTGATAGTGACAGGTCATACATGTAATTACAGCGCCTCTCCTCTGTGCTCTGGGGTTCAGGAAAGGTGTGTGGCAAAACCGTTTGAGTGAGTAGCCACTGTCATGTGGCACATGTAATGACATGATTGCTGTTACAATGAATAGTTCAGGCCACATGAAACACTGAGGGTTCAGCAAGTTACTTCACCATCAACAAATTCACCATGTACAGCAACATCACGTCTGTCAAAGCTACTTGGCCTCAAAATAAATGAACCGCGGGTTGATGAAGCCACGGAATCATGACGTGTGTATTAATGGAGTGTGTTGAAGTCGGATTTGCATTACAGGTCCGTTGTGCACCTGGGATGTAATGTACGTGGGCTGACAAGACAATAACAAAAAGCTACATTACTTACTGTGTTTATTGGAGTCTGTACTCTTCTGAGCTGATGCTTAAAAGCTGAGGTATAATTTGGTGTTTACTATGACAAAAAAGTTTTAACCAAGTGAGAAAAAGACAGTTAAGTATGTTTTATTATTTAGTATTGCAGTAACTTTAAGGCTTCAACAAATGAAATAAAGTTAAAAGTGCTTTTCTTTAGGATGTGATTGCTTTGACATTTAAAATGCTTGGCTTGTCTGTGGCTGACAAGTCATAATAACAATGGAACAGGGAACTTGTGATTGAGTGGACTGTGCAGGATAAGCATACATAAGTTGAAAATGCCAGTGTACTTTGGCACCTTATGGTCAGGAACGTTTAAGGATAACGAAACTGACAAGCGGCCATCCGGCCAAGTGCACCAGGTTGATTAATAGTGACCTTTTAAGGGGTATCTGTTCTGCCATGTCCTGTTAGTAACTAGGAGTAACCAATGGTATTAGAACTTGTGTTATTACTAAGAACTAAAGATCTGACTTTGGAGGGAATCAAAAGAACACCGCACGAATACCTCCTTGTAACACTTTCATTTTACTGCTCTGCTGATTTGAGTGTTACTCTTGGAAGACTTAAAAATTAAAAGAAGATTGATTGACACTTGCTCCTGCCTGTACTTATTTTACTTAATGTAAAGGGAGAACAGGATGCCCAGCAAGGGTGACCTGTGCAGGTTTTCTTCCTCAAATGTCACTGCTTATGTTTAACAAAGGCAGCTTCAGCCTTGCTAGATTTCCATATTATAATATGAGTGCAGTAAAGTGCTTTGATTGAGTTAGGAGAGCTGGACACGGCTGCTGATTGCAGTTTTACGTTGTCAGAAACATGTCATGTGTTACGTGTGTACACCCACACTGTACGAACACTGTATGTAGTACATCAGCAGTCAGTTAATGACTTCCAGCACAGCAGGTATAATGGAGTGAAGCTTGGCCAAGATACTGAGAAGTGAGAACACCTAGCCGATAGGAAGAGATTACACAGCTGAATTTGTTTAGTGCAAATACATATCATTGGTGCTGTTAACACTAGAATTACGAGAGCCTATGAAAAAACTCGTAGGTCCATCCCACCTTAAAATGATTCACACTTCTCCGTCACGTCTTCTTATTGTCTTCTAAATTTGTGGCTAAGCAACAAGCAGCCTGCTATCACATCCACCACCGGCACACAGTTTTCTCAGCTCAAGTCTGTTTACCTGTGTGTCAGTTGCTTGGAGTTGTAGAGAGTGAGTGTCAAGCAAAATGACACCTTTTATAAATACTATATCGTTATTTGGAACACATGCATTTCATGTGTGTTCTGTGTCTACATAAATATATGTATACACATCATTAAAAAAGAAACGTTTTTCATGTTTTAGTCATAATTGACAAAATGTAGACATGAAGTTTATAATGTGTGAAGCCTTTAGTCCAAATATCAAAGAAACAGTTTCACAAAAAGTACAAATGTGCTTTTATTCAAAATTATAACTGCAGAAAAACAACCCACGTCAGAGTGTGATATTGACACGCATTTGCTCAGAGTGATGTGGTGGTGCAATGGTATCAGCTCTTGACTGATAGTCCAAGATCGGGTTCGATTCCAGACGAGTCCGTTTTGAAAAGTGAGCTGCATGAATACTTACTAAATGGAATCAAATGTATGTTTTTATTTTAAAATAGTAACAGCTGATGTAAGTTATGATACTTGTAAAGGTTAGCTTTTTTTTTTTTTTTGTTCTGTTATTCTCTTGGCCACATTCACGATCCCAACTAAAACCCTTACCCAATCCCCACATTTGACACTGCTGTTTTCACAGACGTGCTACATCAGAGGCAAACTCAAATCATGATGACTGTTCTACATTGGATCAAGAATGCACTTTTGCTATCGCTGTACTTTGTATATGTACATGGGAAGCTCTGCACTCGTGACTTTTTTTTTTTTTTTTTGCATATACAGTTTAGGGGTGGGATTCTGGGGTAACTGTCTACATTAACTACTACTACGCCTGGACAAACTTGTTAGGAAGGCAGGCTCTATTGTAGGAATGAAGCTGAACAGTTTGACATCTGTGGCAGAGCGACGGGCGCTAAGCAAACTCCTGTCAATCATGGAGAATCCACTGCATCCGCTTTACAGTGTCATCTCCGGGCAGAAGAGCAGCTTCAGTGACAGACTTTTGTCGCTAACATTATTCAAAGTTATTGTCTGCTTTTACATGCATTTTTATTTCTCTCTAATATTGTATTTTCTATCAGTATACTGCTGCTGGATTATGTGAATCTCCCTTTGGGATTAATAATTATCTATCTCTCTCTCTCTCTCTCTCTCTCTCTCTCTCTCTCTCTCTCTCTCTCTCTCTCATGGAGTGAACTCGTTTGGCACCTTGTAACGTATTTCATTTACAGTTCTTTGTCTTCCTCTCTCTTGTCTAATCTTAGTGCCTTCTCTTGGATTGTAAGGTTGCGGTCTTCTACTTACAATCATTCAAGTGTTGCTGATTTGTTATCTTTGAGCTATGCTGATACAGTCTGTTATCAAGAATCATTTCTTTTGGTTACAAAAGACATTCATTGAGCTGCTTCAAGGTGCTACTGTGTGGCTCTGTCCTCCTCTGCCACTAGTGAAAAACATGGAGGTTTGGGCCGAGTTCACTATGCTTTGCCTCTGTAGGTTTGAGGTTCTGGAGGTGTTTCAGAAAGCAGGTTTTGTTATGTGTTTGATGGAGATTGGTTGAAGAAAACTCACTTGGCATACAGTAATATTGACAATCTTGAGAATTATCCGCATCATCTTGAAAATACACCTGTTTTTTTTCTGATCCATTACAGAAGCTCAAAATGCCACTAATCAAAGAGAAGGTAAATGATCATCTTGTGCAGAGTTGAGAATTTATTTCATGTGCACTCGTTGCTATCTCTCTGGTGCTAAACTAGCCTCTTGGAGGCTAACGAATCTCATCTGTGCAGTCTATGTCTAGAGTCGAGAAAAAATACAGTGATAATACAGATAGATAGATAATATCACTAACTTCTGCTTGGAAATTAATAAGGTTTATTTTATATTTTTTTCCTTAAGTTCTGCTGAATCCCCATCTTCGAAGTGATTAATGTGTGTATTAATTTTATTAATTTTATTAATTTACCAAAACTCGCACAAAATGATTCTGCTTTTCTGGAGGTCCCTGTTTTTTAGCTAAAGAAATTAAATCCCTTAATTGCATTTTTAAATCCATTTGCAATAAACAAAGCCCCTGACGCAGGTGGTATGAAGACAGAAGTGTCCAGTTTGCTGTTTCAGGTCAGGTGTTTTGTGGGTGTCTGAGATTTTTTAGTGACCTGCGTGTTTTATTTATGCATGTTTTACTCAGCTTAGTGATGCACCGATATGGAAATTCTGGGTGATACAGATAACCGATATGTTTTCGTCCATCTTTGCCAATACCGATAACCGATGGTCGATATATATTTTTTTATTTACTTCAGGTATGAATTTTTTAGGTATGCTGAAAATATATTCTGTATTAGAAACAACAGTAGCACGTGAAACCGAGGTTAACTTATTAACTTGCTGAATTGTATGCTGCTCTTTGCTATGGGGGGGCAGGGGGTAGGGTGGAAGGAGAGCAAGATCTGGCCCATCTCTATAGACAAAAATACTGCAGGTCATATAACAAAATCTGCTTCACATACACATTTTGAGTAACTTGAGCACATCAAGACACCATGCCATTACATACCATGGCATTGGTTATATTAGCAAAAAAATGAATGCATGTCCTTTCTGCCGTCATCAGACATACAGTATAATCCTCTTTAATAAAACCCCTGTGTGCATCCAGGTGTCTGTGTGTGTGTGTCTTCTGGTGAAGCGCGCATGCGTGGGTCCGCACCGTGCCCCCCCCATGCGCACCGCACCGTGGACGTACACACACTGGAAGCTGGGCACTCGGTGAATGGCCTAGCTGCGGCTGCGCATGATGATCAAATAAAGGATGTCATTGCTGGGGAGAGTGATGATTGGGTAGTCGCGACCGTGCACATAAAATCCATTGCTGGGGATACGCCACACATACAATAATCCACTGGACGCCACCACAGATTAAAATACTTGCTGGGGAACTGCACAGTACGTGCTGGGGAGACACCACTGGCACGATTATAAGCTGATTACATCAGTTGCTGGGGACACTCTGCTGATTGCCCACTGTTGTGACAGAAAATTAAAGTCATATTATGGACATCAAAGCCAGTATTACTGCGAGAGAAAATTAAAGGCACAAAATACACTGACGCATATTACAGCCACATACAAGCCAGTATTACTGTAAGAGAAAATATTACGGACGTATCTACTAACAACACGCCACCCCAAAAAAAAAAAGGACACATCAAGTAGGACAAAAGAAACAGACAATCAAATCCTATATAAGCAACATCTCCTGGAAGAACGGTCAGCTCAACAAGTAAACATCAACAAAAGAAAGGCTGAAAGACAAAGAAAAATACAAGCAAATAGATCGATTGAAGAAAAAGAAAATGAGCGTCAGAAAAACGCTAAAAGAGAAAGATTCAGAAGAGCAAACCTTACAAAAAGTTGGCATTTACTTGCCAGGACCAGTATTCAGCCACGGTCAGTTATATGTTGCATTATCAAGAGTTAGAAGTTTTCCAGATGTTGTTGTCAAGGTTGTAGATGGTCCTGAACAAGGCAAACTGTTGCCAAACTCGGACAGAATATTTATTTACAAGAAATGTTGTCTATAATGAAATTTTATAGAAACATTTCATGAGGTAAAAAATAGAAAATCTTTCCTAAATATCTTCTTCAGATATTGTGGATCACAGATTGTTAAAGTTGTACACTTACTGTATTGTCATATATGTTTCTATTTTATTTTTATTATTCTTTTACTTTAGGCTTCTTGCAAAAATATTTTTGACAAAAAAAAAAATGAAGACAACAAACAGAATGAGGTCAAGGTCCCTTGCAATTTAATCTAGACTAATGTTTATGCACTACTGTTCTAGCGCCCGTTATTGTAACGGGCTTAATGTCTAGTACTTTAAATAAAACTAACATAAAGGGTACAATGAGGCCTGTAACCTTGAGCTTAAGTTGGCTTCTTTAAAAGTACAAATGGTAGTTTTTTTCTTAACAAAAAGAAGCATTTCTTCCTTTTCACCAGCAAGCCTGTTTCTCTTTTCATTTATTATATTTGAAAAAGCTTAAAGGTGTTCGGTGTCTGCACTGGTACAAGGTGCCATCGCTGCCTTGGCCAAAGTTGTGAAACAGGCTGCATTGCTTTTCCAATACTGGAGGGTGCAGTTATTTCTGGAGATAGGGGGCTTGATGAGATAGTTAGTTATTCAGCTGAAAAGAAAAAGTTTACAAACGTTTACCTATACTATAATAAAAGAAATCATTATTAGGTTGACCAGATTTGTGGAAGAAGAACGGTACAACCGCCTGTACCACCCACCGCCATTAATAAAAACTTGTTATGTTGAAGCTTGATGTATAATGATTTGGGTCATGTAAAGGGCATTCTGTCTAAAGTGTGATGCGGATGCACTTTTAAGAGATGCAGCACAAGCTGTTCTAAAATGAAATACTTTGTAACGCATGTGTGCCTTGAAATGGTGAGAGACTGCTGTATATTTCAGGGTGATTTTGTCTTAAAGTAATGCTTACATTAAAACTGGAATAAATCTTGTCTTAAAATCTTTTACAGTTTAGACACAGGAGATGCATCTTTCACAAAGTACAAATCTTGAAGCCGCATTCTACCATGCAGGCGAACATGTTCCTCCTTTTTGCTAAGTGTCCACTAAATTAAATTCCTCCACTAATTTTCCACAGCGACTCGACTATCTACAATGGAAAAAAACCCACAAACTGCGCCGCTGCAATGACAGTTTTGTAGGCTATCTGGCAAATGTAAAGTGTAAAAACCTGACGGAAAAAGCGAGTAGATGCCATTAACGTGTTCCCTTTCTTCTCAGCGTATGTTTGCCTTGCACTCTTAAGTTATACACAGTCCCAGCAAGCCGCCTCACAGTGCTAAGTTTCCGGTAAATGCAGGATGATACTGATTTAGATATTTGGAAGCTGCAGTGTATGGTTTTTGTTTTTTTTTTTAAATTAAAGCCGTAACAGTGTTTTTTTTGTTTTTTTCATTCGGGACGTCTGGTCAACCTAATTAGCATGATTATTGTTATTTTACCTCGGCAGCATTTAAGTGTGGTTTTGTAGCCACATACGAATTTTCTTCAAGAATTTCTGCATACATCTCCAGCAATGGACCAGCAACATCTCTCTGAGTACATGTCTTCTCTTGTGGTTTGCTGTTGCTTTCACTGTCTCCTTCACCAGCTGACATCTCAACCAGTTGTTTCTGAAGTGCTTCTTGCACTTGTTTTTTGGTATCTTGGTATAAAAATTGACCTTTGTACCGTGGATCAAGGACAGTAGATAGATAGTATAGTGGCTTGGAGAAATGCACTACTGAAGCGTTTTGTGACAGCCTCTAAAAGTGTGGTTTTCGCCTTCTGAACTCCAAAGTCTGTCTTGCCACACGTTTTACGCAGACATATAAGCGCTTCAACAGACGAAATCACGTCCGCAATTGTAGAACAATGCACGCTGATGTCTTTAGTAAGTTGCTCGAATGGTTCGAGTAGAGTGGAAAACATGATTACAAGTCCCCACTGATGCACTGTAACAGAGGCAGGAAGCTCGTTTTCAGCACCATACGCAGTAAGAGTGCACTTTTGATCAACAAGACTTTTCAGCATATAATATGTGCTGTTCCAACGAGTAGGGACGTTCTGCTGAAGCAGTCTTGTTGGGGTACCAAAGTCTGTTTGTATCTCTCTCAGCCGTGAAATAGCAAGCTTTGAGTGCTTAAAATGAGTAAGTATTCGCCCCCCAATGGCAACATAGTCAGAGATGCTTCTCTGGCTCAATAAGCCTTCATTTACAAGCTGCAAAGTGTGAGCCATGCAGCTTAAACTTTTAATGCCACTTTCTTTCATAGCTTTTGCCATATTGCAAGCTTTGGCATGAAGCACAACGTGCACATTACTTTTTGAAATGTTCCACTTCGCTAACCTAGAATCGAAAGCTTGTGCGATAAAAGTTGCAGAATGAGAACCGGAGAACTCTTGAGCATGCAACACCACTGTTTTTGACTCAAGATTTACGTCAATCCAGTGTGCTGTTAGACTCAACATGCTCATGGGGCAGACCTCTGAGCTCCACATATCTGTAGTGAACCTAATGCTGGTGGCATTGTTTCTTAAAAGCTCGTGGATATGAGTAGCAATCACATCGTATATAGTAATGCAGGCAGTGAGACATCTGCAAAGTATCGCCAGCTTGGAAAAATGTAGCGAGGTTCTAAATGATGTAGTAACCAACGAAATCCCTCGTCCTCAACTAGGGGAAAAGGCTGGTCATCAAATGTGATCATTTCTATTATTTTAGTAGTTATGCCTTTAGCTCTGGCGCTGTCTTGAGGAAACGTCTTTATGTTTTGAAGGGTTTGCTATATGAGGCTACCGCTAGTGAGCCTGGTAGCGTCTGATTTAACTTTAGTTTTAGTAGCATTAGCTGCTAGACATTCCGTGTAGAATTCATTATGGTGGTTCTTCAGATAAATTTGTGGTATTGAAAGATTTAATTCTGCAGCCTCCTCACATTATCTCATTTTTGCAGGTAGAGCAGATAGCAACTCTGTTTTCTTCCTTTTTCACAGAAAAATTATGACCACATGGTTGACATTCTGCTTTACTAACAATACCCGCCCGGTGAATAAACAACGCGCGTAGTGCTCCTGTCAGCAAAACTAGGAAACCCCGTAGTGTGTGTTTTTTTTGGTGCGCGTAAGGGGCTGCGCTTGCATGCGTGTTTGTCTGCCTCGCTGAACAATGAAAACAACATTTAATTAGTTAGTAAACTGACAGTACAGTGTTGACAAGCCTGAATTATATTGGTTGGCTGTATTGGTTAAAATGTACTCATCTGACCGATTTCGATGTCGTCATTTTTAATGAACAGCGGCCGATAACAATACAGTTCCCGATATATCGTGCATCTCTAACTCTGTTCTCTTTGTATATTTAAAGATTTTTGCTTTGCTATTCTCTGCCTCTTAAAATCAAATGACAAGAAAAAAAACACATTGTGGAGACAGTTGGCTTTGGACTAATTGTTTAGAAATATTAAGACACATTCTGTTTCAGAAAAGTGCATTTCACATGTTTGACGTGGCAGTCTCCAATATAATCGTGAAGATTATCACCTACTACCTCCAATGAATGTAAGCATCTATAATTGTATATAATATTTTAAGAATATGATAACAACATGATGATGCCATTCTGTAACGTAGTAAAACAGTCAACAATTATCTTGCTGATTGTGCCTATCTCGTGATCCATTTATTTTACTATTTAAACTTTTTGGATTATCTTCATTTTTTCATTTTCAAGTCGAGTATCTTTTCATGTGCTATTTAAGTTTGCTTATGCTTATTAAAATGTCTTCATAAATTAAACCATCATCTATTTAATGTTGTAAGTTAATGTCAGTATTATAGCAGTAGATTAAAAACTAAGCTTTTTTTTTTTTTCTTTTAAACTTTATACAGGAATCAAACTTCACTACTGTTCTGAATGTGGCAAACAGTTTTTACAGAGACAGAATCTTCAGCGCCACCAAAGAATTCACTCGGGAGAGAAGCCATATTGCTGTTCTGAATGTGGGAAACAATTTTCGCACCGTAATACTCTCCTGATACACATGAAAATTCACTCAGGAGAGAAGCCATATTGCTGCTATGAATGTGGCAAAAAGTTTTCATGGAAAAGCTATCTTCAGAGCCACCAAAGAATTCACACAGGGGAGAAGCCGTATGAGTGTTCTGAATGTGGCAAAATGTTTTCACAGAGAAAGTATCTTCACAGCCACCAAAGAATTCACACAGGAGAGAAGCCAGTTTGCTGCCCTGAATGCGGAAAACAATTTTCTGGCAGTAGTTCTCTTCAGAAACACATTAAAACTCACAAAGGAGAGACGCCATATTGCTGTTCTGAATGTGGCCAAAATTTTTCACGGAGAAGCTATCTTCAGAGCCACCAAAGAATTCACACAGGGGAGAAGCCATATTGCTGTTCTGAATGTGGAAAACAATTCTCTTGCCATCGTTATCTCAAGAGACATATTACAACTCACACAGGAAAGAAGCCGTATTGCTGTTCTGATTGTGGCAAACAGTTTTCACGGAAAAGCCATCTTCAGTGCCACCAAATTATTCACACAGGAGAGAAGCCCTATTGCTGCCTTGAATGTGGTAAACAATTCTCTCTCAGTAGTTATCTTCAAAGACACATTAGAACTCACACAAGATAGAAGCGGTATTTCTATTTTGAATGTTGCATAAAGTTTTACAAAGAAGCTGTCTTCAGAGACATCAAAGAATTCACATAAGAGAGAAAAAAATATATAAAACACAGTTCAATATCCTAAGCAGCAGTAGAAGAAAGAATTCCAAAGGTTTAATGAAAACAAAAAAGAACTAATTGGGGAAACTACAAATAAAGTCGTAAATACACTGCCCATCTCCAGCAGCTTCATGTGGACACAGAACTTAACCATGCATGGCTTATGAGCGGCCAACTAAGACCAAAAGGTGAACAGCTAATCATACCTGCACAAAACAGTGGCTTGGACACAAGGTGGTTCAGATCAGAAATAGAAAAAAATTGCAAAAAATAATCCATAATTTTTGCTTCTACTAAAGAGAACTGTAAACAGTCACACATCTCATTGCTGGGTGTGAGGTACTGATTGCTGAAGGATTATACTGCACAACACAACAAAATGGCCAAATTTAACACTTGATTAAATAAAACTGAACTGGAGAGGAGTGGAGTGGAGAGAAAACGCTGGCGTTGAATGGACGCTGGCATTGAATGTTCGCCGCTTCTCCCTCTGAGTTTTATATTACTAACTAGAAAAATACCCGCGCTTCACAGCGGAGAAGTAGTGTGTTTAAAGAAGTTATGAAAAAGAAAAGGAAACATTTTTCTAAAATAATGTAACATGATTGTCAATATAATTGTTTTGTCACTGTTATGAGTGTTGCTGTCATATATATATATATATATATTTATATATATATATATATACACACACACACACATATACATATATACATATACACACACACACATATACATATATACATATACACATACATACACACACACACATATATATATATACATATATACATATACACATACATACATACACATATATATATCTACTGTGGACTATGGCCGGCAGCTTATTCCGGCCAATACTACCAAGCCGCCAGGTGGAGTCCTCCCTGTAATGTGGAGATGTCCCGGGTTCCAGCAGAGGATCATGGACCTTGGAGTCTCCTTTCACAACCCTGCTGGATACCATGGGGACCGCCAGGGGACGCTGCAGGGAGGCACAGGAACGTTTATTTGCCTTATAACCTGGAAGTACTTCCCAGTCGAGGGGACAGAAACAATGTTATACTTCCGGATTAAAGAAAAGGAGTTTTCACCTGACCCGGAAGAGTTAAGAGTCACATGGACTGAGGGACAGAAACACTTCCGGGTCGAGAAGTATAAAAGGACTATGGGTAACCCCAGCAAGCTGAGCCGGAGTTGGGAGGAACTGCGACAGAGCTGAGCTGGGAGGAGTGGAGGATTGAGTGTGTATTGTATTGTTTATTGGAATAGTGGTGCTTGTGCACAGTAGTAGTAATAAAAGATAAAAAAATATTGGACTTATATCAGGTGTCTGAAGTGTCCTCGGAGGGTTCAAAGGTGCGTATATAGTGCCTTTATTACACTACATATATATATATACTGTATATAGCAAAATACCGTATATAGCAAAATCCCGTTTCGCACGAAGAACTGCTTTTAAATTTTTATTAAGAAGAAAAGAAAACCTTTTTAAACTGAGGGAAAATATACCAATAATTATCTATTAAGGATCTCTTTGTATACCATGTTGTCAGTTCAGCAGTCCGGTTGTAATATGAGCAAGCTGTGCACTGAGCTTACTCTTGAGAATGCAACGTATAGTTTTGTCCAGGAGAAAAGCAATGTTGCCTGAAATCAATGGCAACCTTTTGTAGGGTCTGTCCCTGAGACTTATCACTTGTCATCGCGAAGCAGAGCCTTACTGGAAATTGGAGGCATTTGAATTGAAATGGGAGATCAGAGGGTATAACGGTGATGCGAGGAATACATTCAGAGTGTGGCGCTCTGCTGTTTTTTTGTGTAGCTGCCTTCACACAGCTTCTCCGCTGCTTTATAAACAAATGCCATATAAGGCCGTCGTTTCTCCTTGCTTCGCGGTTCTGTACTGTTTTATTGTTCGTTTATTACGATGGTTATAGTTATTGTGTAGCTATTTGAGACTTACTTTACTGTTCAGGTACCCATTTCCTTTATTTAATCCGGTTTGTACGCTATTTTTGTTCGCTTATGACGATTATAGATATTTATTGATTCCCTTCTTTAGCTGACTGCCTGCTCATATAAGGCGCTCCGCTGGTTTTTTGTGAAGCAGCCTTTACACAGCTTCTCCACTGTTTTATAAACGAACGACATATAAGGCCATCCTTTTTCCTTGCTTCGCCAAGGAAGCTGCCTTTTTATTTAATCCACAGGTTCTCCGCTGTTTTATTGTTCGTTTATTACGGTTGTTATAGTTCTCTTTGTATAGCACGTTGTCAGTTGAGCACTTTGGTTGTAATATGACGAAGCTGTGCAAGCTCACTCTTGAGAATGCAACGTATAGTTGTCCAGGAGAAAAGCAATCTTGCCTGAAATCAATGGCAACCTTTTGTAGGGTCTGTCCCTGAGACTTATTACTTCTCATTGCGAAGCAGAGCCTTACTGGAAATTGGAGGCATCTGAATTGAAATGGGAGATCAGAGGGTATAAAGGGGATACGAGGAATACGTTGAGTGTGGAGAAACTCCAGAGACAGCGTATGTATTAACTTGTGGATTTTTCTGTGAGTATTTGGTGGCAGCGTGACGAAGTTGCTTCTGCAAGACCTTGTTAGCTGTGGAGCTCAGCTCGGAGCATATTCTTTTCCTACCTTTTCAATTGTGTAATGCGTTCAGTCCGTTCACGTGAGCTGCTCTCTTGTGTGATGTTGTGATGTCCACGGCTTTATTTAATGTTAGCTAAGACCCGGCACTTAAAAGTTTCTTACTACAGCAATTTTAACTCCGTTACAAAGTGATCCAAAGTCTCGTTTATACCTCGTGTCTTCTCATTAAACTTGTATCTCGTGAATAAAGTATTCAACGAAGGCATGATAAACGCAGCGAGCGTGTCTATAAACTTAATTTAAACTTCCGGTTTACACCGTGCTTTGTTTCCGCAGTAGCTGCACTAATGAATAAGCTTGTATGCATTTTTCTTCAGCGCTCTTTGGAGCTCTTCCTTGTTTTCTACGTACTGCGTGTTCACAGTCAGTTCACGTGATTACGTGGGAGGTGTGATGATGTGACATGCAACTCTGCCCCCCACGGCCATCGAGCTGAAGTCCATTACAGTATATGGAGAAAAATAGGTTCCAGTTATGACCATTACGTGTAGAATTTCGAAATGAAACCTGCCCAACTTTTGTAAGTAAGCTGTAAGGAATGAGCCTGCCAAATTTCAGCATTCTACCAACACGGGAAGTTGGAGAATTAGTGATGAGTCAGTGAGTGAGTCAGTCAGTGAAGGCTTTGCCTTTTATTAGTATAGATTTATTATTTTACTTTTAGTTTAGTTTTTAGTTAGAAAGTTTCATACTTTTTTGTACTGTTTCATTGTCTGCCATGGGTTTTTACGGATTTTACCAAGTTTTATTAAGTTTTAGCTGACTACTCACTTGCCCGGATATACGGTTTTACCATCTGCCATGGATTTTACGGATTTTATCAAGTTTTTGCTGTCTACTCAACTGATGCCCGGATTTTCTGTTTTATTGTCTGCTTTGGATTTTACGGCACTGTCTAGATAGCATCTCTCCCTTTTTCTTCGGTCAGAATGACGCTCAGTTATTCCAGCTCACAACTCTGCCGACTTAATCCCGCAACCACTCCTGAAATTAACATCCCCATCATTAAAGAACTTGGACTCCTTCGTCATCCCCGATACACTCATAGAGGCTCCAGTCGAAAGTTCATCTTCCATAACCAGCCAAAGTGCTCTGCTCCCAATATTCCATCTTTCTGGTCACATGTCACATGTTTGACACGTCATCAGAGCACCGTCGTTTCAACTACTATCAACTCTGAAAGTATCATGAGATCTCTGCACTCCAGCATGGGAAACACCAGAGCTATTGAGAGAAACACCGTGATATTTTTACATCCCCGCCTGGATTTATTTTGTGGAGTTGATTCTAAACTGCGGGGAGTGGATTTTAAAGTTTTGCGACCAGTACAGAGATTTACCTCACAGTCATTAGTCAAATTTGAACTGTTTAACTCTCAGTCCATCTGCAGTAAAGCCACACTGATTAAAGAACACATCAGGGAGAAAGGACTTGACTTCATGTGTCTGACAGAAACATGGCACCAGTCAGAGGTTTACTCTGCCCTAAATGAAGCTTGTCCTCCTGGCTACAGTTACTTGGAAGCAGCTCGCAGCACTGGGCATGGTGGTGGCTTAGCTATCATCCACCGTCAGAATTTGGGGTTGTCCCGTATCTTGATACCTGCAACATCTTCCTGCGAGTGCCTTGCATTTAAATGTAAGCCTCCTTTTCCCGTGACTGTTCTCCTTATCTACCGACCTCCAAAACCCAACTCTGCCTTCATCCCGGAAATGACTGATCATCTCACAACACTCTGTGCTACCTCTGCCAACATCATAATTCTAGGAGATATAATATTCATGTTGACAATATCACAGGTTATCTCACTGCTGATTTCCTTGAGCTATTGGATTCTCTAAATTTACAACAACATGTTGATGTCCCCACACATTCCAGAGGTCACACACTTCACCTGGTCATTTCAAATTCTGCCTTAATCAGTAACCTACAGGTATATGATCTTGGTATTTTAGACCACAAAGTAGTGTCAATGGAGCTGCCCTTTCTTTCCCCCCATACCAAACTAAAACGACAGATCCATTTCAGAAATCTGAAGAACATCAATGTGGATGCCTTGGCCCTGGACCTTAAACTTCTCTCCTCTGACCCTACCAGCTCCCTCTCTGTTGCTGACCTTGTGGACTTTTACAACCAGTCCCTGAGCAGTCTCCTGGACTTCCACGCCCCCTTAACATCCAGGTCCGTCTCATTCTCGTGCTCAGCACCTTGGTACACCTGCGAACTGCGAAAAATGAAAATGGCTGGGTGAGTCCTTGGGGGATCTTTAAGGCCTCTGGGCTGACTGTTCACAAACAGGCATACAGGGAACACAAGAGGGCGTATGCAGAAGCTCTGAAGGTTGCACGGTCCAAGTTCTATTCCACCATCATCAGCAACAGTTCCAGGAACCCCAAAAAACTTTTTCAACTATAAGTCACCTTCTCAAACCTCCTTCACCTGCCCACTCTGAGGCCACCGATGAGAGGTGCAATATGCACATCAATTTCTTCAAACAAAAAGTTGATAACATCCGCTTACACCTCTCCACCACGGATATCCTGCCCCCCCAACTGTCGACCTACTGTCTGAGACTGTCCAGCCCCTTTGCTCCTTCTCTGTTGCCACACGGGAAGAGGTGGAGGACGTCATCAGGAAAATGAAACTGTCTACCAGTTCCCTGGACCCTTTCCCCTCAGCTTTGCTGAGGGCCAACGTCTCTGCCTTCTCTCCACTTATCTCCAGGATCATAAACCAGTCCCTTTTGGTTGGCCATATTCCTTCTTTACTAAAAACTGCTGTCATCAGACCCCTACTGAAAAAACTCACCCTGGATTCTGAAGTTCTCTCCAATTATAGGCCCATCTCCAATCTTCATTTTCTCTCTTAAAGTTCTGGAAAAAATAGTTGCAACACAACTTCATGATCACCTCAAACTGAATAATCTGTTTGAAAAGTTTCAGTCTGGTTTCCGCCCTGGCCATAGCACCGAAACTGCCCTGGTCAGGGTCACCAGTGATCTGATAACAGCAGATACTGGTCCCCCTTCTTTACTCATCCTCCTTGACCTGACAGCTGCTTTTGACACAATAGACCACAACATTCTCCTTCACCGCGTGAAATACACCATTGGACTCTCTGGAAATGTTCACAATTGGTTGACATCTTACCTGGCCGGCAGAAATGAGCATGTCACCCTGGGCAATGCAAAATCTCATACCCACAACGTCACCTGTGGTGTCCCACAGGGCTCTGTGCTAGGCCCCATCCTTTTTACCATCTACATGCTCCCTCTTGGAAATGTCATTAGCAGACATGGTTTATCTTTTCACTGCTATGCTGATGGCACTCAGCTTTACCTCAGGACTACCCTCCTCCTCTACTGCTCCTCTGCCAATATCTACATTGACTACTTGCCTGGAGGAGATAGAGGCATGGATGAGGCTCAGTTTTCTTCAGCTAAACAGATCCAAAACAGAAGCAATCTTAGTTGGCACATCACACCATCTTCGCTCTTCTACCATCACCAGTATCAGTTTCGCTGGCCAAAACATTCCCCTTTCGACATCTGTCACCAATTTGGGTGTTAAAATTGACCCTCAACTCACCTTTGACACCCACATCAAACACCTCTGTAAGTCTTCCTTCTACCACCTCAAGAATATCACTAAACTCCGACCAACTCTCACCCTGGAAGATGCAGAGAAGCTCGTCCATGCCTTTGTCTCCTCCAGGCTGGATTACTGTAATTCACTCCTCATCGGGATTCCTGGCAAGAGTATTCAGAGACTCCAGTATATTCAGAATTGCGCTGCCAGGATCCTGATGAGGGTGCAAAAGCATGACCATATCACCCCAATCCTGAAAACCCTTCAGAATTGAGTTCAAGGTCGTTCTCCTCACCCATCAGTGCATCTATGGACATGCCCCTTTACTTACAGGAACTCCTAACCCCTCATACCTCCTCAAGCACTCTCCACTCTGTACACACTAACACTCTCCAAGTCCCTAGAACCAAGCTTCACAGTATGGGTGATAGGGCTTTTTCATCTGTGGAACGCCCTCCATGACTACCTGAGAGCCCCACAATCGACTGATGTTTTTAAACGGAATCTAAAAACTCATCTTTTACTCATATTTTTTTAAAGTATACATAGATTTTCTTGTTTTATTATTTTTGTTTTTACTCTGTAGCACTTTGAGATTTCTAAAATATGAAGTACAATATAAATAAAATTTATTATTATTATTATTATTATTATTAGGACCACAACTCCAACCGCACAATGGAAAATGAGGAGGTGCTGGTTAGTTGTGGTCCTGCATTAATGAATGACTGAAAACAAGAGGCCAGAAAACCTAATGTAATAATCAAAGAAAAACAGTCTATGAAAGCCTGGATAATAGAAGTATTAGTTCCTAGTGGTTACTCAGTCCTAAGAATGGAGAGGCTAAAGAGTAACAAAATGCCAAGAAATACAGGCTGAGATATGCCAAATAAAATATGGGACAATAAAAAAAAAGGTCATGTTCTTCTAGGATCAACAGGACTGATAAAGAAAAATTTTCAGGCCCATTTTAACAAATCATAATCCTTCCTTATAACCTGCAAAAAAAAGCCTTAGTAGGAACAATGCAGGTTCTACACCGAGTCTTTGGGGGAAACTTAAGAGAGGGAGAAGTTAAGCAGTACAATGAGACTGTCCTGACTAAAGAGTAAAGTTCACTCCTGCTTTGATAGTAAGCACAATTTGGAAAAATTTAAACCTGAGAGAAGCTGAATTGCTGTTCTGAATGTGGTAAACAAGTCTGGCACAGAAATACTTTTCTGATCCACACTAAAATCCACACAGGAGAGAAGCCATATGGGTGTTCTGAATGTGGCAAACGGTTGCCATAGAGAAACAACCTTTTGGATACAACAGTAACATTTATTTGTGTTACACATTTTCATACAAACAGTGTTGCTCAAACTGCTTTACAAGATGAAAGAAAAAGGAACATAAAACATAAACAAGATCACGCAATAATACTATACCGTTTGTAACAAAGAAAAAGGTAATGTCAAATGTCTAGCAGGACAGAAAAACAAAGCAAAAGTTCCAGTTTGGCTGACGGAAAATAATCTGCAGGGGATCCAAGGCAAAAATACTGAAACACTGGCAGGACACCACTGGGCATTCCACCCAACATTCTGCTTAAATCAGTCCTCATGGTTTACATGCTCCACATGAAGAATTTGATGATGATGGCCATGTGGACACCCGCCATCCAATCCATAAACACGAGTCAGTGTGGTATCTTGATGAGGAGGTGGTTGTAATAAGAATATAAGTTTAATGTCACGGTGCTCTGTACAAAAATTATTTTAGAAATCCTCTCACATGTACAGGCCAGTACAAAGTTAGCACACAGGGGCTCTCAGCATTTAGAACTTCTAGGCAAGCATTTGAAGAGAGAAGGTACAACTATGAAAATGGGCATTGTACTATTTCTGTATGTTGGAGTGTGACGCTATAGCCTCACCCTGAGGCTGATACATTATAGTTCGGATATGTACGGGGCAAGACCATCAATAAGTTTTACGCATAAACCACAATGAACAATATATCAGAAAGTTTACCACGGGGAAAAATAAACTTTTATAAGACTTTTGGTCTTACCATCAGATTGTTTGTTTAGTTTCTTTTCCAGGTGTTTCACCGTACATTTCGGGTGCAAGTCTAGCGTGTAACATACCATTTTTACCGACTGGTTTTTTTTAAAGGTGGCACAGACGCTAAATGCAGTCACGGGTGCCTGGGAAGATCAAATGACAGCTATAGGTGGAGGCCAAGTTGTATTAGTAGTGTACGTGTACTGTAATGTTTAAGTTGGTATATTAGTAACCTTGAGGTTAGGTATAAATGTTTTGTTGTTTTATTATGTATATGTTGTTGTCGGATATTTTGATTTGTACTTGCAGTGTACAATTTCCCCGGCAGGACTTAAATGGTATCTCCCTATGATTAGGCAAGCTGATCCTGGTAATGAAAAAGGCTTTATAAGTACTGTTGTGGCTGCAAGAGAGAAAAAAAAAAGGATCGCTTGGAGAGAATTAAGAGTGGTTACGTAGTGCGAGGCATGCCAGCCTAAGAGGTGCCTGGTGGCTGAGCTGTTGGTTGCTACAAAGAAGTGTGTTAGGCTCGTGAGCACCAAAAAAATGACTCCTGAGATTTTTATTTTTTGGAGGAGTTGTGACCTGGGCTGAAACAGTCTAGTTTTATATTATTTTAAGGCTGTTGATACCCTTGCATGGATTGGAATGGATTATATATATTAGGGTAAGATTATATATATATATATATATATATATATATATATATTAGGGTAAGAATCTCTGTGTTTCCCAATTTCTATTTTTCGTCCTTTTTTTTCATAATATGATATAATCTTGTCACAGGATTATTTATAAGTTTTTGTGCATCTTTTTTTTTTTTTTTTACATCAATAACTATTTTTTCTTACTACTCTATCGTGTAATAATAAAATTACCTTTTGTATTGAACATCTGCCTCTCTCGTACCTCTCTTATTACCCCCTCAGTCCTGGTCGGTTCCAAACTACTAGCAGGCCATCTGCTTTAGTAGGCAGCTTGTGACATTTTGGTGGCAGCGGTGGGATCGACTGGGGGACATAGAAGATCTTAGAGAGAGCAGAGATAGCATCCAAGAAGGTTTCAGCATCCGTGCAGGCTTCATTGTCGGGTGAAGATCCACAGACACAGTCCCCAGAGTCATCGGAAACAATGTCTAAAGAGACACAGACATTGGAAAGAATGTTCCAGCAGTTTCTACAAGCGCAGGAGCACAAGGAGAAACAGCAACAGCTGAAGTGGAAGTCGTTGCAGCATCAGTTTATGTTACTGCAGGTAGAGGTACAGTGAGGACATGAGAGAAGTCCTTCAAAGAACCCTGGAGTGGTTCGTTCACCGCCTGTAAGTCCCAATGTAATGTACACGGAGGGTGTGGAGGATAACGTCAGTAACTCTGCAGCAGGATCAACCAGGTGGGTGGAAGGTCCAAAGCTCCTCCCCTATAAGGAAGGTGAGGATGTAGAGATATTTCTTTCCACCTTTGGAAAGAATGGCTGTTGTTTTCTCATGGCCTAAAACTGAATGGGCAATAAGATTAGTACCCCTATTAACTGGCAAGGGTCGCGCAGCTTTTGTGGCCATGGACCCTTCTGAGTCATTAGACTATGAGTCACTCAGACAGGCCATATTGAATAAATTTGAGATTAGTATTGAGAGTTATCGTCTGTGGTTTAGAACTGCAGAATGGAAAGAGGGTGAAACCGCATTAGAGTTACAAACCAGATTAAAGGATCTTTACACTCGTTGGCTTTAGCCCCAACAACATGATAAAGAGATGATAATTGACTCTATTATAATTTTGGAGCAGTTTTTGCAGGTGATGAAGCCCGAGCTGAAGACTTAGATTTTAGAACATCGGCCAAAGTCTTCACGCCAAGCCACAGAACTGGCAGAGGTCTTTCAAACTGCTCGAGGCCTTCCCAAGAATTTACAAAAAGTGACCAAAACTAGTAGGGCTCCAATGCCAACAGAGTGAAGCTACAGACTGCAATACTTCACAGAACGACTTCCATATCACGGAATGCCTTTCACAGCACAACACACTACACACCCATGTAATGACGCGATTATCGTAACGCCCTTTCCCAGCATAACTCGTATTGTGCCCTCTGCGAGACAGTATTGACACGCTTGTTGCACAGTATGCTGTAGATGCTGTAGTTGTACAAATTACAACAGTTTTCTATCTGGTCAAACATAAATGACTTCCAGTCTCATACTTACGATATCCAATCATTCTAAGCTCTTTAACGATTCTAACACTTTGCCGTTATAAGGTACAGTTTTTTTTTTTACTATTTTGAATGGCTGTTCATTACGTTTTCCCCTGAAGTGTAACATTATAGTAAAAGTAACAAATCTTATTACTATCCAGTGTTTCAAACAGAATGTACCTCATGAAACTCATAGCTAGAGATTTTCAGTCTATAAAAATGTATTTCATATTCCCACTAGCAAATTATACTGTACACATGTGAAACAATAATAAGCTTAATTATTTTCGAAGGTTTTAAAAAACAGTGTGTGGTGGATGGCCTGCCGTTTATCCCGGCCAATACCCCCAAGCCGCCAGGTGGAGCCCTCCTTGCAGTATGGAGGTCCCCAGAAGACCAGCAGGGCATCATGGACAATGTAGTTTTTATACGCAGCCCTGCTGGATGCCGTGGGGGCCACTAGGGGATGCTGCAGGGAGGAATAATGAGTATTTTCCCTACGCCACTGTGGTAGATAGGGGGCGCTTTCGCTCCCTTGAACCCCTGTCCACGACTCCAAACACCAGGTAAAGTCCTCAAATTGACTTTATTCAATCTCCACAGTGTACAAAACACCCTCTCCTCCACTATACTCATTAATCATTAACAATACTACACAATAAACCAATCCTCCACTCCCAGACGTGTTGCCCACCTTCCACCCAGCTCAGCTCGCCGTCTGGGAGCTCCCACAGTCCTTTTATATCTCCTGACCCGGAAGTGTTCTCCATCCCCAGTCCATGTGACTCTCAATCACTTCCGGGTCAGGTACAAGTTCTTTTCTTCAACCCGGAAGCACGTCATTCCTCTTGTCCACGTGTGCTTCCGAGGCGTGGGGAAAACGGCCGTTATTCCTCCCTGCAGAGTCCCCTTGTGGCCCCCATGGCATCCAGCAGGGCTGCGCATAAAAACTACATCATCCATGATGCCCTGCTGGTCTTCTGGGGACCTCCATACTGCAAAGTGGGCTCCACCTGGTGGCTTGGGGGTATTGACCGGGATAAACGGCCGGCCATCCATCACAAGTGCTACATATAAAATTGGTTTTAAAACTGACAAGGAAACATTTTAGGAAACAATCATTTATTTATTAATTGAATCCATCAACGTTTTCATTACTAAAAGCTGTATGTGTGAAATACTGGATGTCCTGTACATATCAATTGAAAGGCATGTGGCAGCCAGTAGATTTTACATAATTTTATATTTTTTAACAACTTTGATTGTTCTTAAAACTTTATTGTGCAACATTTAAGTTGATTGCAAAGACCCAACTTATACCAACATAAAAAACAAACTGTTAACTTTTTAAAATTTTGATAAATATCAAAAATTGTTACAACTACTACTAATAATAATAAATATTGGGTTAGTTACAGTGTGCTTTCAGCAGGGAATTATCCCAAGGTGATCTCATCATTAAACATACAGTATTTATTGTCTTGTGCATACAGTACAATAATATTGTTATTTACTGTACATGCCTCTCCAGAACAGTGATATTATTTTACTATTTGCATAAGGGAGGATTAAGAAAAACACTTGTACAGGATGGCTGAGTGTGCAATAATCTTAGCAGATTGTCTTTTAGATACCCTGGACAGAAGGCAGCTGGGTGCCAGTAATATTTTGTGGCTTTCATCACCCTCTGCAATGACCCAAGCGTGTGTGCCCTACCAGGATGTGATGTCGCCAGTGAAGATGGACTCCAGACAGCACCTGTGAGACGTCTCAGGTAGGCATTGGTGAACTTGGCAATAGACAAACTGTGCTGTTCCCTCCTCAAATTATCAGTGATTGTTACTGTATGAAATTTAAACAAGCTCACCATTTCCCCAGCACCCCACAAAAACAAACCACAACTTAATCCATTCTCCGAAGTCTATGACCTGCTCCTTAATTTTTGGCCATGAAAGGTCAGATTGTCCTGGGACGGCTGAGTCAGCAGGTTGACCTCTTGTCTGCAAGCCATTTAATCATTGGTGGTGATCAGGCCTATGATGTTGATGTCGGCAGTATTTTTAATGATGGCGCTGGTGTGGTGTCCATAAATATATATAATTAATAATCCTGATTTGTAACATGGAATTGTTTCATACAGTGGTTCTCATATTCAGTCCCAGGGGCTGCAGATTTTTTTCCAACTAATTTTTGCTTTTAATTTGACTCCCTTCTTGAACTTGCAAGCCAACAGTCTCGGTCTTGAAAATTAAAGTGATGTATCAAAACACAAAGCTCATTGTTATAACTACCACATAGGGGAGTGTAACCTGTGGGGGGCATTTTAGCACCCAAAACACACAACCACACACACACATGAGATCCAGGTTCAAATATGAATTTATTTTTAAGTAATAAAGCACAATCCCAGTTAGGACATCCATCCGTGTCCTTCCTCCATCCATCACATCGGTCATTTCAGTAGACAAGGAACTATTGAAGCAGGTCAGAAAGCCAGTCCATCCCCACTTTTCTTTACAGTGAATCACTGATCAAATCCACTGAGCAAAGTGACATTACTGTAGGCTTTCTGCCACATGTAGTTCCTTTGAAATTTTGAAGGCTGAAGAAAAAAAAAAAAACGCAAATATCTAATTTGTAGAACAGCAGCAACTGATGGGATTTTTTTTACCCCGTATCTCATCAAGAAAAAAGTTCATGTCCTTCAGGCAGTCAAAAATAAACAACAAGGTGGACACGACTACTTCAGTATCTTCATCGTCTCCCCTTTGTTCTAATTTTTCAATTGCGTACATAACGTCATCCTCATCCATTGTCCAGAATTCTCGGCCGGACTTCTGTCCTAACAAGCCGGTCTTTGTTGGCATCCAGCCAGTCACAAGCAGTCAGGATGTTTTGGATCAATGAAGACTTTTTTTATGAAAAAGAAAAAAAAAAATACTGTCAAGTACTTTATTAGGAATACCAATCTACACTTTTACCCAAAGAACAATCAAATTGGCTTATGAAATAAACCCACCAATATGACCACAACATGTCGTAGAAATGATTCTCTTGCTTTTTGCCTCCACTGTACTCCCTGTATTCATGAGGTGGAGTGAAAAATAAAAAAAGAAACTTCAGTGTACAACCACAACAGTTCATCTTCAAGGGAATGTCATGTCTAGTTAGAAACCATTCAGAAAATGCACAAATAATTCAAAATGACTAAGTGCTCTGTAGTGAATAAAGCAAACATTTTTATTTACTAATACATTGCTGTAAGACCCATTTCAGTTCAATCTGTACGTCTATAGGAATTGTACTGAAGTGAGTCCAATTACCACAGCATTGTCACTTGTGAAGGCCAAATTCATCATTTCAAATAATATGTAATTTCATTGTTCCCAGTTTAGTAAGCATGCTTTAAAAAACTGCTGAAACATTCACCCAAACATATTGCAATAGAAATGCTACACGTAAAAAGTGATACATAATGGAAAGTGTTTACCTGAAGCAAACAATCACTCCATTCTAGATTGTCTGATTTCTGAATGACATTGAAAAGGAAAAAGCAAGTCCTCACCTTTAAGGCATTTGCTGTGTGTGAGCCGTAAGAATCATTTCACTACTGACAGGGCTGTGCCTTGGTGAGGACCACACTTTCCATACTACTAGGCACTGTAATACAGATTACCAAATATTATGTATTTCTGCAAATCAATTATGTAGCATTTCAACAATTTAAATACATTACAATTTGCTAACAACTAAACATAACCATAAATATGCTGACCTGCACATTCAGTGAATGCTACCTAATGCCACAGATGAAACTGATCTTTGAAGAACAAGGAAAACAGTCAAAAAGTTACACTCCACAAAAAGGAACTCTATGAAGCCATTCATTGCCTAAATTTTAGGAACAGTAAAGTAAATGTTATACTATTAATTGTACTGGCATAATAATTCAGTCAACATTTTCATATGCTTCAGTAATGGAAAAGAAGGGTGGGGGAGAAAAGTCCTTGCTCTTTTCTATCTTGTCTGGAATTGCTCGAAGCAGAAATAATTGCCATTTAATAAGTCAGTTAGAGCACACAAACCCCTCATTTTTAAGACCACCATTCTCTGCCCCCATAATGCGACTGACACACCACAGGGCTGAAGAAAGACACAAGTCAGTGAAGGCCTCACTGGAGACCTTCTTGGTCAAAGTCTTTTTGTGAAGTTCTAATATATAAAATTAGTGTCAGAGAACTTCTCAACTGATAATTATGAAGCACTACCCCTGGGACACAGAATGTCCTTCTTCTCGTGTGGAAAGTGAAGATGGCCGTCTTGGCTGGAAGATAAAAAATTTTTAGAAATACTGTAAGTTGAGAAATTCTTATAACTGTTCTTCCCTTAAAAAAAAAAGCTTGAAAAGTTACACACATTTAATGCTGGCTTTGCGAAGTAAGAGAAGACACCACCACCTTCTAATTTATGGCAGGTCTTCCTAAAAAATGTAAATCAGGAAATTACAATAAATTCTATGAATAAAAAAATCTGAATATTCAAGCAAATCTTACACTTAAACCACTGACCTGACTGAAGTCAAATTCTCTTCTAGTGGTGATGTAGAGAGCATACTAATAAAAAAGCAAGTTATTATTTTAAATCAACATTTACATCCTACTACTGGCAAAGTGTCCTCCACTTACCATGAGCAGTCCAGGCTGTCAGTCTGTTTGTGTAGATTCGATCATTTGAAGAGGTGATTAGTAAAGGAGATATCTGTGTGTGTTTTCTGTCTTATACTAGCAACACATATTGATATTCACATTCCCTTCTTCTGTGGTTCCTTCCAGCTACCTGGCATTAGTTTAGAGGCAATTTTCCTACAGATAAAATTTGTTTTGTCAAAATTGATTTATATTATATTAATGTATATTAAAAACACAGTTGATATGAGCTTTGAAAATTGAATATCATTGTAGAACTGGATTAATAATATTTAATTCTGAAAATGTGCCAATTAATACTTTTATCACACAGAAGCAAGAATTACTTAACCAAAATGTAGCTGGAGCCTTTCATCACTTTATATGACAATGATATTCATTTCAGATTACAAGAGTAGAATTATTAGTAATAGAGCAGGTAGAGAAATAGTGAACATCAGATAATATAATCACTAGCAACTTTTAAATGAACAAACAGTTTATGAAGGGAGTGACTTTGGCTTCACACACGAGACCACAGCACACCATTACAGATATTTCAGAACCTTGAGATGTTTTACCGCTGTGCCATTATGAATTATTTACACAGCTCTTCTGAAATAACTTAGTGAAAACTATTAGGATCAATTTTTTTTAAAGAAGAATAGTTCAAATGGGCAGCAGCCATCAGTAGGTGACAGAAATAACAGAGTAAATAAGGAACAGTCCTGCTGAAATGCTCATTTTGGGAGAAATAGGCTGAGGTTCAAACTGAGTGAACTGAACATATGAACAAAGATATAAAAAAAAAATATTACAACTTTTGAATGCTGGAACTGAACAGCTGAACAAAGATCAAGAACAAAGAACTTGAACTCTTTTGAACGCTTGAACTGCAAGACACCATATTTACTCATGCACAGTGGCTTTATGCAAGTGTTTAATTGAATTGTGTTACTAGATAATATTTAATTCTCAATATCATTAATTACATGTTACTTAAATCCCAATGATACCACAGCATGAGCAAATACGGAAGTCTCTTTTTTTTAAGTTTTAAAACCTGAACAATTCAATATGCCGGCCGTCTCCAAAGCCATGATGATCACTGGAGTCAAGAAAGTGAATAATTTTGTTTTTTTGGATACGTAACCTGAAAAATACAACATACCTAATGTTTTTGAAGAATTCAGAATCCAACATCTATACTAATAAAAGGCAAAGCCCTCACTGACTGACTCACTCACTCACTCACTCACTCACTCATCACTAATTCTCTAACTTCCCGTGTACGTAGAAGGCTGAAATTTGGCAGGCTCATTCCTTACAGCTTACTTACAAAAGTTAGGCAGTTTTCATTTCGAAATTCTACGTGTAACGGTCATAACTGGAACCTACTTATGTACATATATACAGCCATAGCCTGCAGCTTGGTCGCCATGTGAGGCGGAGTTGCGTCCCTCATCGTTACGCCTCCCACGTAATTGAGTGCCTGCCCATATAAGGCCGTCCGTCAGCAGCAATCCAATAGACACGCTGCCGCTAAAAATTCGCGGGTGAAGGACTGTGCTTATGCAAACGAAGATGAGATGGTCACAAACGCATTAAACAATTGAGAAGGCAGCAAAAGAATATGAAGTGAGTGACGCATACAAGCATATTCATAAGTTCAGCTACTGCAGAAACAAAGCACGATGTAAACCGTAAGTTTAAATTAAGTTCATAGATACGCTGCTGCTGGCGTTTGTCATGCCTACAACGAATATGATATTCGCGAGATACAAGTTGTATTATCGTAGTATTTCCCTCCACTTGCCCTTTACCTGTTTTCTCAAGGGTAAATGTTCTCGTCAAGTTCGTTATCGGGTTGGTCTACTGTTGCACTTTAAGATGAACACACACACACACAGATAAACACACACACAGACCCTAACCACAACAGTGCCCCATGAATGACACACACACGCTGATTACCCCTTAGCACTTTAACCCACACAAGTGCTATAGGAATAACAGCCTGTCATTCAGCACTTCAAGAGACAAGAGGGCACGAACAACAATACGATGTTTTAGTGATATCTCAGACCTAAATATTACTTTTGCTCTACAAGAATACATTTAAACATACAAAGACTCCGCACTCTTGACTATAGGCCATTCATCAGCCAAGAATACCTTCTTTATCGTATTTGTTCCTTCTGTTGAGTATAGCGCTCTCACTCTCAGCCTTATAAACCTCGCAGCACAGAAATAATGGCAAAAATCCGGCTGTCACCAGGTGCTCAAAGAAATCTAACTTATTACTTCAATCACTCTAGACATTAAGACAAAGCATTGAAAGTTAAAAGCAGCATGGTATTTATTACAAGAATAATAATAATACCACAAGAACAAAGAATACTAGAAAATAGGTACTGATAGGAAAGTCTGAATATATATAGTCTTTAGAAAAAGCTTACGAAAAAGTTACAGATGACGAGGATGAATGTCCCAAGGAGGCGTTTGATTTAGCAATCGATGTTCATGATGCCTTTCTGACGACCAGGGCTGTCTTTGTCCGTTCCTCTTCTTCTCTTCTTCTTCTTTGCTTCTCTCTTCTTCTCCTTTTGCTTCTCTCTTCTTGCTTTCCAAACCAAGGCATATTTATTATGAAATATCAAGCCTTGGTTTCACAACACATGCACCTGATTGGCTGGCTGTCAAAATGATTGATGAATTAATTCACTGTCCATTTTCCCACACAACAAAACCTTTGGTGTACTCTGAGGTATCAGTAGTTCTTCCTGTCCCAGGCTATAAAGCAAACTGTTGTTCCAGATGTCCATCCATAAAGTAATCAATACCCTGAGGTATCAGCTCAGCATCCTTTCCCAGGCTATAAACCAAATTAGCATGAAGCTATGAACAAAAGTAAGGTGTAAGGGAAGAAAACCTGCTTTAATTTGTCTTAGTTCATCTGTTGTCTTGTCTTGAACAAAATATAATGGAAACCAAAATGTACAGATTTTATACACCATAACACTCCACCCCTATTTTGGTCAGACAAACTAAAGATGAACTGTGAGTCCTTCAAACCCTTGGCTGTCCGGGTTGGTAGTGTGTTCCCATGCCCTTCCAGTCGCCTCCTACTGCCCAAGTATTCAGTCCCTCAAGCAGATTTGGCTCACCAAGGACATTTGAAATACTTCACAGCTCCTACAATTAGCAGAAAAAGAAAAATTCATCAACAGATGCAGTTCTTACACTAGGATCCCATCAGATATACCCCAAAATTTGCCATTGTCATTTCATAATGATTCCATAAGCATTCTGAATCTTTGGCTAGTTGACTCTAGTAATTCCTGTGTTCTGTTATTTCTGCAGCTCTTGTCTTTATTTCTTCAAATGCCAAAGATGCTGTATGCAAGATGGAAGCTGGATTGCCTAAATCTTAAACACCTATTCCAAGTTCAAGTGGTGTGTCAATTCTAAATTACTGTCTGCCACATTACTGTGTTTCACCTAAACAATGGTAACTATTTACTCCACCCCTGGACCCCTAAACACGAGTCCATCTATCTAAGCTACAATTCTATACAAACAACATAAATGGTTTTATAATGTCTTTGCATCTGATAACTAAATACCGAGTCCTAGGAAGGAGCGCGTTTTCTCAAACGAGGCCGTCATCTCAACTATCAAATAAACCAAAGTAATTTCCCTGCTCAATTTATTCAATCAGTAGAGATCCGACTGCCACCAATTCTGGCCAGAATAAATTGGGACATCCTGTATGGGGCATCAAGTGTCTTTCCATCCAACAGATCACCACTGGAAGCTGCACCCAACAGGTGGACACCCTCTCCTGTTCCCTTTTTGAGCACTAAAAATATTTTTGGCTTATACCACTACTTGGTGTTCATGTGAAATGCCTCCTTCAACTCTTAGTGTCCTTCTCTAATGTGATCACTTTCCCATTCAAAACTAAAAAGTAACTATGACCAACTGCATTGTACATTATATTACATTTCCATAGTGTCATATGAATTCTCTATGATAAACTTTACAGTTCTGAACTTTAATATCTTATACAATGTAGGATACCAGTTTGTCAAAAGGCCCAAAAACTTCTCTAAATTTAGTTGCTCTATTTTGTTCTAAATTTTGTTCACGCTTTTTTTACGTTGTTTTTTTTTTGTAGCACACATTATTGGACCAATTTACTCACTAAATAATTACATTAACAAAACTGCAAATCTAACATTCTAGTTTAGAATTCAAAGCTGAAATGTATCTAATTAATTTAGCTTTAATGTCCAGTTCCTTATGTTATATTCCTGGTTTTATGGTTCCCTCTGAGACATGCACTTCCCCCAGTTCCTAACTATGGTAGCCATAAAAGGCACACCAGGTGTGAGGTGGTTTGTGGCGTGGTGGTTAGCTCAGCTGTAGCTAGAGTGGGACCAGCCTGGTGGAATCACAGAACTCAATGCCATTGCCACCCCTTGAAATGTAGCAAATGTTATAGTGCACCCTGAGCACAACTCTTTGGAGGACCACCAGAAGAATGCTAACTGCCTCCTCGCTGGAGCATCACTTCCACAGTCACAGATACTGGTGTGCAGCTCCCTGCAGTGCAGCTTCTTGCCTCTAAGTGACTAGGATTATAGTCCTTAGGGCATCCAGAACTCCATTTATCCCCCTCTTTGTACTCACTTAGCACATTGCAAGCTTCTTTACTGCTTTTCCACCACTGGTCTTCCACTCATGCCCCTTTACACCTTTCCATCACCCACAAAGCACAGAATATATCTATGACACCCAACTAATGGGCCTCAAAAAGGTGGAGGAAAATAGCCTGTTTCAAAGTTACCATTAAAACACAAGACACTATATTGACATTTAGCCCACCCCAGAATGGACATCACTTTAAATCACCTAGTTTAGCATAGTGGGCTATACGTCAATATACAGGCTACAAAAATTAAAACAAATGCTAAATAAGGCATAACCTATCTGTCTAGGCCTTTTGGACAAAGTGATTCCCTCATAGTCTTTTTGATTGTCTTGATCATTGTTCTCCTTTGGGCCCTATGAAATCCCTACAAATGTGTCCTAAACTATCCTGTCTTGCCCTTAGAAACCAGCTTCCCTCTGCATGCAATAACATCCCATATTATGTGCTTATGGAAAAGAACACTTAGCTTTTATCTCTCAGTGTCCAGGTGTCTTGTCCTCTGTCCAGTACTCGACTATGATGATGATGCAGTCCCACGGCCTCTTTCAGCAGGATTCTGATGCTTGCTTCAGGTCCTAGTATAAAAACTTTGTCGCACACAAATTCAGTCCAAAATAAACAGTTCATTCTGGTTCAAATAAAGTCTGTAGAAATGGATGCAAAAAAGTATTTTCTGGCTTTCAGTCAAAGCAAGTCTTTTGTCCTTTTTTTCTAGCAGCCACTGTTTCTCATTTTCTGGATGTTGTTCTTCCTAGACTATTAATCCAGACCTTGTTATCAGATGTAATTATTAATAGTGCTGCAACTTGCCATACTTTGTCCACAACCAGAGTGAATGAAATAATATTAATTTCTAATTGAAAGAGAGAGTGCACACATATTTTATTAAAATGCCTGCCTTCTGTCCCTGCTCCACAATAACTCCTAGAGCTCTTTACCTACCAGACAGACTTAACAAATATGTGACACCTGTCTTTCTTCCTGCTTTGGTGCTCATGTAACAAAGACCCTAAAAACTACCCAGCTGTTAGTGTGAATCACAACAGACCTTTCAGTATGTCCTTCTTAACATCAAAGCAACAACTTTCAACTCAGCTCACTAGCTACATTTCCATCCCTTTGTTCTACATGCTGAGTGCCAGAAACTGGATGGTAAACCACTGCCTTCCATTTTCTTATTCCCCAATATGAATGTGCTGATTAAGAATTTCAATCCAACTAACTGCTAAAATGGCCATTCCAATCCATTCACTTTTAATTCAAATACATTCGAAAGCTTTCATATACATACACTTGCTTTGCTTTCATCTCCTGTATTTCTTTCTTTAATTCACTTAGTTTTCAGTCACATTATTCAACTCATGCCCTGCAGTCTATAATGGCTATACAAATCCACCAGTTGCTCTACATTCAATGTCTAAATCAAATTATCTCTTACCACTGGTTACTTTTACCAAAAGTTATGGATTAACTATTGGCATAACATATTTTTAAATACTGGATACAGAGAATGCAGTTCAGTAGAGAATAATGGAAGAAAACACTTAACTCTTTTCCTTTTCTTTCACTTACAGTTTGGCATTGGCTGTTTTTATACTGCCACATGCCATTATTTATACCAATTGTTGCATTTGTCCATCACTAAACAAATGCACACCATATTGTCACTTACACTTTCCTTCATTACCACATACAAGTAACCCTCACATTATAGCAGCTTTCCTTGTACACGGTCTCTCCAATATACAGTAAATTTTGTTTTCTAAACAGCACTAATCAACATGGGCTTTGAAAGGAGTGTTCCCAATAACCAGCTTCAATTCTACTGCTGTTGCTGGATGTTTCAATGCCCTACAGCCTGTAACAGCTGGTCACCTTTAATGTTATCAGGATCGATGTTACTTCAGTGTTAAATGTAAATCAAAGTAAAAAACGTGCTTGTTCCTTAAAACAACTATCAATTTGTGCAGGTCTCCACTATCACTCCGCTTATTTCAGTTGCAGGGGACCATCTTTAAAACGCTGGCTTCAGGGGTTTTCTTTCCACCGCTCATGGAGACCTAAAAACTGTTCCTCCCCCGCTGATCTCTGTTGCTGCAAGCCGCTCGTCTCGCTACCATAAAACACCTCTTCCTGTTTATCCTGCACAACAACCAGCATACCTGAGTGGCTGCCTCCTGTCTCAGCTGCAATCTGCTCTGCTATAAACTGCGCTCCGGTGTGCAGCGTAAGAGCTGCGTGTCCTTGCCTTTCAACAAAAGCGGCTCTCTTATCAGCAAGCAGATATGAGAGTGCAGCGATCTGCGACAAACTAAGTTCTCCTGCATTTATCTCCTGTTTCTCAGGGTCAAAAGACCCTGAAATCAAAGCACAGACTCTGATACTGATGGATCGTTGCTTAATTTGTATGTCATTTTCTTTATACATTGCTACGTGTACTGCTAGCTGCTCGTGAGTTTTTAGCCAGGTATTTATCTCTCTTGCCTCCTCATCTAACTTCTTTATAATCATTAACCGTACACAACCTGTCTGACCAGCAGACAAGTGTATGCTTTCTATTTTAGCCACCTTTGCCTCCACTTTATGCAGAGACGGCTTCTCTGCGCCTTTGAGTATCGCAACTGCTGTGCCTGTCTCTGCCCTTCTCAAGGAAAGCACAACGGCCTGCGATTCTTCACTCTCTAAAGCCATTGCCGTTAAAGTTGTGGCTGCTGCCTCCGTTTTTAGCGGAGAAAACACAGCTGTAACAGCTGATTCTACCGTATACCTAAAAAACTTTAGAAATGCCGTTGATGCACGCTGACATGGATTGTAAATGACATTCTGATACCCTCTGATGAAGGAAACTCCACTGTAATTATGCTGTTAGACTTAAGTGCAGCATTTGACACCATTGACCACTTTATTTTACTGCACAGGCTAGAAAACGATGTTGGGCTTACAGGCCCCGTGCTCGCTTGGTTCAGTTCTTATTTATCAAATCGATTCCAATATGTACAGAAATGTGCAGACAGTACTCCATCATTATACACAGAAGTTCAATATGGTGTCCCGCAGGGCTCAGTACTGGGACCTTTACTGTTTTCACTTTACATGCTTCCACTGGGATCTCTCATTAGGAAACATCATGTTAATTTTCACTCGTATGCAGATGACACCCAGTTATACCTTTCATTTAAATCAAGTGAAGTTTCTCCGATGTTGTCTTTAATTAGTTGTGTTAGTGAATTAAAGGAATGGATGAATGAGAACTACTTGTCTTTAAATACAGATAAAATGGAGATGTTAATTGTTGGAGGGAATGACGCTGATCACAACAATATTTTGTTGTCACTTAACTCAGTTGGAATCCCAATTAATTTTACTGAATCAGCCCGCAATCTAGGTGTTATCTTTGATTCTAGCATGTCATTTAAAGCACATATTAGCACAAGTAAAGTCCAAAACATGTTTCTTCCATCTCAAAAATGTTAGGAAATTAAGGCGCTTTCTAAATAAACAGGATTCGGAGAAATTAATTCCTGCATTTATCTCTAGTGGGATTGACTACTGCAATGCGGTGTTCACTGGCTGTTCAAACTATTCTCTATACAGCCTCCATTTAATCCAAAATGCGGCTGCAAGAATTATTACAAGAACAAGAAAATATGAATACATAACTCCAGTTCTTAAATCTTTACACTGGCTCCCAGTTAAATTTAGGGCAGATTTCAAAATCCTCCTTTTAACATATAAAGCATTAAATGGCCAAGGTCCGGCTTACTTGTCTGAACTTATCATGACTTACAAACCTGAGCGCACATTAAGATCTCAAGATGCCGGTCTGCTTAGGATTCCAAGGATTAATAAAATAACAGTGGGAGGTCGAGCTTTTAGTTACAGGGCCCCTAAACTGTGGACTGGTCTTCCTGCTTCTATAAGAGATGTCCCTTCGGTCCCAGCCTTTAAGTCCCGGCTGAAGACTCGCTACTTCAGTTTAGTACAACCTGACTAGAGCTGCTGATTAACTGTACAGACTGCATCTCTGTTGTTAGTCATTAGCACTAAAACATAAGTAACATGATAATTATATTTGAATACTAACCCTCACCTATTCTGTTTCTTTTCTCGGTACCCAAATGTGGCCATTGGTGCCACGGCCCACCTGCCAAGTTGTTTGCCTGCCTATGGTAAAGTCATCCCTGATGGAGGATCACAGGAATCATGGGAAAGAGGGGTCCTTTCATCGGAGCAACGTTTCAGCCGTGGCATGGCCAAATGGGGAGGCAGCTTGATGGATGAGGTCTCCAGGACTCTAAAAATATCCAAATCTTATTATGTGATATCATCTACTGTTAAATTCTGCTCCGTACTTCTAAAATCTTTATTATTATGCTGTATTAAGGATTTGTTCTGTTCTGTATATTGTATTGTATTGACCCCCTTCTTTTGACACCCACTGCATGCCCAACCTACCTGGAAAGGGGGTCGCTCTTTGAACTGCCTTTCCCAAGATTTCTTCCATTTTTTCCTACAAGGTTTTTTTTTGGGAGTTTTTCCTTGTCTTCTCAGAGAGTCAAGGCTGGGGGGCTGTCAAGAGGCAGGGCCTGTTAAAGCCCATTGCGGCACTTTCTGTGTGATTTTGGGCTATACAAAAATAAACTGTAATGTATTGTATTGTAAAAGTAAGGTGTAAGGGAAGAAAACCTGCTTTAATTTGTCTTAGTTCATCTGTTGTCTTGTCTTGAACAAAATATAATGGAAACCAAAATGTACAGATTTTATACACCATAACACAAGTTTAATGAGAAGATGCGGGGTATAAACGAGACTTTGGATCACTTTGTAACGGAGTAAAAATTGCTGTAACTGAGTTAAACTTGCTGATGAATGACTGTGCTTATGCAAATGAATAGGAAAGCAAAGTGTGAAGCTTAACTTTAAATTAAGTTCATAGACATGCCTAAGACGAATATGATATTCACGAGATACAAGTTTAAATGAAAGGGCACAGGGTATAAACAAGACTTTTGATTACTTTGTAACAGAGTTAAACTTGCTGGTGAAGGACTGCGCTTATGCAAACGAAGATGAGATGGTCAGGGATAGAATAATGTTTGGCACAAACTCAGCAAAAGTGCGACTGAAATTTTTAAGTGCCGGGTCTGAACTAAAATTAAATAATTTCTGGTGAAGGACTGTGCTTATGCAAATGAATACAAAGCAAATGTTATGTTATTTTTAAAATGTTTCCTTTTCTTTTTCATAACTTCTTTAACACACTTCTCCACTGTGAAGCGCGGGTATTTTGCTAGTTGTATATACACATGTTGACCCAACTGGCAATGAATACATTTCAATAAATTATAGCAGTGGTTCTCAACCTGTGGGGTGGGCCCCCCTAGGGGGTGCAAAGTAACAAAAAGGGGGGCACCAAAATGTGAAAAAAAGAAAACAAGAATTGAATATATGAAAAATACATCTATGGAAACCAAAACAAATGAACTTAAACTACATTCTGATACTAGAAAAATAAATATAGCGTTAGACAAATGTCGATAAGATTTAAGTAGGTATAAAAAAATATGCATTTATGATATATCATTAATTAAAAAAGAACAAATTGGTATTAGTGGGCTCCTTTCAAAATAACGTTAGGGGGCGCAATTAAAACTGTCATGAAAACTCGAGTCGCAAATACTTAAAGGTTGAGAATGCAGAATTATAGATTATTTAGAAATGCATAAGTTTCATTAATTCATTCTTCAGGAGTTACAGATCTTAACATTTGTACAAAGGCAAGGTGAGTAAATGATGGACAAATTTCTGATTACAACAATGAACCCTATGGAAAAACAAATTTACTTACACACAAAGCCCAGTGACCTGGATGCCATGAGGGGAGGAAGATAACATCTTTCGATACTATGTCATTCTAAGAAGATATATAATATTCTGTTTAATTTTAGAATCACTCTAGAAGACAACAAGAAACCACCAAAAGAACTGTAACAAATCTATAAACAAAATTAACAGTAACAAGCAGGAGTTTCTTTTTATAGAACATTATTCAATGTACTTACTGGAAAAGTCAGGAAAGGGTCTTGTGAAAGAGGAGGTAGCCATGTGGGCACCACATAAGCATTTGCAACATAAGCATCTTTTCCCTAAACAACAAACAATTAAGAGCAGCTCACCTTAGAAACACACTTAATCAGTACAGTATGGAACTGAATGACACCAAAGTTTATTTACGTACACATTGCTGTACAATGCTGGCCAATGATGTACAGACAACAGTTTCCAATTTATTTTTAACAAAAAAAAAAAAAACAGTATAATTAAAGACCCTGATGATTTTAACAACCATAATCTACAAGCAGAATTAACTGCAACTGATTTTACATTCGCATCACAAGGTACTTAGTAAAGTTTCTGCCATACTCACAGTTGCTTCCAATTCTGTAGACAGGCCAAGAGATAGGAAGTCAGCTCTGTTTAAGACAGTGTCATCAATTCTGGTTATTTCTTCATTAGGAATTCCTTTTGAATCAAGAACGTATGGAAGCTGAAGATATATACAGACAAAGATTCTAGTAAGTAAAGGAGGTTCTGCCATGAGCCCTATAATGAACTTGTAAACGTTGCATATACCAATTGCTTTTGCTCAAGATTCTTATTGTTTCGCTGCCTTCTCAATTGTATAATGAATGTTTTCTTCAGCGCTTTTTGGAGCTCTTTCTTGTTTTCTATGTACTGCGTTGACAGTCAGTTCACGTGATTAGGTGGGAGGTGTGATGATGTCACACGCAGCTCAGCCCCCCACGGCCATCAGCCTAACATCCATTACAGTATATGGAGAAAAATAGGTTCCAATTATGACCATTACGCGTAGAATTTCGAAATGAAACATGCCCAACTTTTGTAAGTAAGCTGTAAGGAATGAGCCTGCCAAATTTCAGCCTTCTACATACACGGGAAGTTGGAGAATTAGTGATGAGTCTGTGAGTGAATGAGTCAGTCAGTGAGGGCTTTGCCTTTTATTAGTATAGATACTATATGTTGCCTGTCAGTTGTAGGTAATGTAATTCCACACTTTTGTACTATGACCTTTGTCATATTCTACTAAATATTTTAAAAGAAAGTATTCCCAGCGCATCACTTTTTCCATATTTTATGTTACAGCCTCATTCCAAAATGGATTAAATTCATGTTTTTCTTCAGAATTCTACACACAACACCCCATAATGACGTGAAAAACGTTTACTTGAGGTTTTTGCAAATTTATTTAAAATAAAAAAATTGAGAAAGCACATGTACATAAGTATTCATAGCCTTTGCCATGAAGCTCCAAATTAAGCTCAGGTGCATCCTGTTTCCCCTGATCATCTTTGAGATGTTTCTGCAGCTTAATTGGAGTCCACCTGTGGTAAATTCAGTTGATTGGACATGATTTGGAAAGGCACACACCTGTCTATAGAAGGTCCCACAGTTGACAGTTCATGTCAGAGCACAAACCAAGCATGAAATCAAAGGAATTGTCTGTAGACCTCTGAGACAGGATTGTCTCGAGGCACAAATCTGGGGAAGGTTACAGAAAAATTTCTGTTGCTGTGAAGGTCCCAATGAGCACAGTGGCCTCCATCATCTGTGAGTGGAAGCAGTTCGAAATCACCGGAACTCTTCCTAGAGCTGGCCGGCCATCTAAACTGAGTGATCGGGGAAGAAGGGCCTTAGTCAGTGAGGTGACCAAGAACCCGATGGTCACTCAGTCAGAGCTCCAGAGGTCCTCTGTGGAGAGAGGAGAACCTTGCAGAAGGACAACCATCTCTGCAGCAATTCACCAATCAGGCCTGTATGGTAGAGTGACCAGACGGAAGCCACTCCTTAGTAAAAGGCACATGGCCGCCCACCTGCAGTTTGCCAAAAGGCACCTGAAGAACTCCAAGACTATGAGAAACAAAATTCTCTGGTCTGATGAGACAAAGATTGAACTCTTTGGTGTGAATGCCAGGCGTCACATTTGGAGGAAACCAGGCCCCGCTCATCACCAGGCCAATACCATCCCTACAGTGAAGCATGGTGGTGGCAGCATCATGCTGTGGGGATGTTTTTCAGTGGCAGGAACTGGGAGACTAGTCAGGATAAAGGGAAAGATGACTGCAGCAATGTACAGAGACATCCTGGATGAAAACCTGCTCCAGAGCGCTCTTGACCTCAGACTGGGATGACAGTTCATCTTTCAGCAGGACAACGACCCTAAGCACACAGCCAATATATCAAAGGAGTGGCTTCAGGACAACTCTGTGAATGTCCTTGAGTGGCCCAGCCAGAGTCCAGACTTGAATCCGATTGAACATCTCTGGAGAGATCTTAAAATGGCTGTGCACCGACGCTTCCCATCCAACCTGATGGAGCTTGAGAGGTGCTACAAAGAGGAATGGGTGAAACTGGCCAAGGATAGGTGTGCCAAGCTTGTGGCATAATATTCAAAAAGACTTGAGGCTGGAATTGCTGCCAAAGGTGCATCGACAAAGTATTGAGCAAAGGCTGTGAATACTTATGTACATGTGGTGTCTGTTTTTTTATTTTTTAATAAATTTGCAAAAACTTCAAGTAAACTTTTTTCACGTTGTCATTATGGGGTGTTGTGTGTAGAATTCTGAGGAAAAAAATGAATTTAATCCATTTTGGAATAAGGCTGTAACATAAGAAAATGTGGAAAAAGTGATGCGCTGTATATAGCAAAAAATTAAGTGATGATTTGGTGCAGGGAGGTGGGTAAGTCAGTGTCATCGGTTTGGGGATATTTGGTGTAAAGTTTTATTTATTATGAACATGTTCTTCTTAAGTTTGCATATGCTGGATTTATGTCCAAATGTCTGTTAATGGCTTTTCTCTTTGAAAGCCAAGATTCAGCCAGTTCTCTGGCACTTTCAGTACTGGCCTTAAATTTTACTTGTACATTGTCCCAGTAAAATGTATGTCCTTTTGATATGCGTATGGATCAGTGATTGTGAGTCCTTTCTTCTGACGACGTTGTGATGTTCGAGTTGTTGCGGTTCTTTTTGATGTTTGTTGTCAATCGAAACCTTTGAATGACTTTTTATCACTATTGGAATCATTTGATTTTATCCAGCATATTAATATGCCAACTCACTCTCTCAGTCGCACAGTTGATCTCGTTCTTACACTTGATATTTCAGTTAATGATATTGATGTATGCGATTTTTCTTTTACTGATCACTTTTCTATAATGATGGATTTGAATATTACTGTAGATGTCTCTAGTACTAGTTGTACTCCACAGTGTTCTGGCTTTTTAAATTCTTCTATTGCATCCGATTTTAAAACCATATTCTCTAGTCTTGATGTGCATGCCCAATATGATGGTATCAATGATTCGAATTTAATTCTTCTTGTAAAATGGTATTAGACTCAATTGCTAAGCTCAAGATACGCTGTAATAAGGGAAGACCTGCTCCCTGGCTAAATGAAACTACGCGACCGCGCCTGTCGAACTGCGGAACGGCGTTGGAAAAAAGATGGACTGATTGTTTCTAAACAGATTTATTAGGACTTCTCTTTTTAATTTCCAGGTTGCAGTTAAGAAAGCCAAACATGATTTCTTCGCTGATTTAGTTTCCTGTCATTCTAAGAATCCTAGGGTCTTATTTAATTCAATTAATGCGGCCATTCACCCTCATTCATGTCACCGATCAATGTTTTCTATACATCACGGCAGTTTTTCAAATTGTAATCACTCCTTTATAACTCCACTTTTTCATGTGGTTATTTACTTCATAATTAACTTTATGTATTTAATTATTTTGGTACAAATGTCCTTACCATCAAGACTACCAGTGCAGTTCATATTCTAAACTCTAATATTTAATGTTCTTCCTGAAACAGGAGGAACACAAGCCTCACTTTTAGTTCCAGCTAAGATTCTAACAATAACCGACTAATGTTAATCAACCTCATACTAGCAGATGTTAAATAATGTTTTCCCCAACTCTTTGCAATCCCGTTTAACTGGCTAAATAGATGACAGCTTAGCTGATAATTACCACAGAACACGTAGGTTCTGTTGTATAGTGTGCTGTGAGCTTGGGGTGATCCCTTGTTGATCCGGTTTAAAGATGTTTTTTAATCTCCTCTGTGACTTTGTATTTGTAATTTTTTGTTTTTTACTGCCTTATCTTTGTGATAGGGGAGAGTCAACGTTTCATTTTGGAATAATAATGTCTAGCTTACCTCTGCCCTTGTCCGTGATCCCTGCACAAACCCTGGTCCTTTGACTCGTATTCAAGAAGTTTGCAGACACTTGTTGACTTTTGGAATCAAAGTTCAGACTTACAACCCCTTCACCCTGAATGCTGGGTGATTTTTCACAAACAGAGGGGAAAAGCAGTTTTCAGTGATAGCTGTCTTTCCTAAAATTGCAGAAGACACTGTTGATGGCGCTGAAAGACAGTTGTGATTAGTTATGCAGCACACGCTTTTACTCACATTGCTTTTTGGAAATCAATAATACAAATAAGCTACAGATCTGGGAATCACTGAATAGTAAACACGTTTAATGAGGAGTGTCTTGCGCATATACTGGTGTAATGACCACGTCGGCTTTAGTGAAGCATTTCTTAGCCTCTCTGATATGATCGACATGGGGTAGAATAGATTCTGGGTTGTTATAATACGTGCTACCTTACGCAAAATATGCTCATTAATTTGTTACAGATTCTTGATGGACACGATTCCACACTAAGGAAAAAAGTGCCCCATGTAAATTGTTCATAGTGTCTCCAAAATATATTTGTTAACTTACAGACAAGTACTAATTAAAACTGTTTTATACAAAATCCTTATTTCAACATACGCGAGCCCCAATTAGGATTTGAATTCGGGTTAGCGCATCTTATCGCTGTAGCACGGACAACTGCTTTTACGCTTTGCGCGAAAGTACCTTAGCAGAGTAAGGCCGGAGTTAACGAGTGTCCAACGCGACAGCTGACTGCGCAGATATCAATGACGTCATTACGCTAGCGTGCCTCAAAATCACGTGACGGGAGCATTTGAAACAAGCCTCGAAGCGCTCCAGTGCTTCAATAGCTCGACACTGTCGAAACCTCAGTAGCGAGCGGCCCATCATTAGTTCACAGCATGGAAACACAAATAAACTAATAAAGGAGCCGTAGTGAACTCCCCCGAGTCACGTTAATGTGCCGATTACAGTTGAAACAGAACTGGCAATGTGCGTTTAGTGAGTTGTTAAATGAAAATATCGCAAATGTTCAAGCGAAACGTATAAAGCTGGTGAGATCACTTTTTTAACTATTCGCGAGAGGAGTGATAAGCAGACCACAAAAATCGAAAAGCATCTTGCAGGAAACGGAATTTGTAAAAGTAAATCAAATGAGAAAATTCATTCATACACAATACATACATACATACATAAATGCTTGGCTGATGTTATCCACGACTTGACTTACTGAACTGCGCTCTCGTGTCTCTCTATCGGATATTTTTGTGAGCTCCGTTGCATTCTAACCACGCCCACTTCGTTGTTATGAATTGTGCGGCGTCTTCTTATTGAATAAAACGAGTTTGAAGTACAAAGTAACTAGAAGATGCGGTCAGACACCTTGTGCTAAAAGTCAAGTCAGCTTTTGAAATTACAAAATATAAACATTTTGCTCACATTTGACCAAGGTGTATCGCAAAGTTAATAAAATCAAAAAAGTGCACAATATTGGTAATAACATTTGTTTCCCATTTGAAATCCATCCATTATCCAACCCGCTATATCCTAACTATAGGGTCACGGGGGTCTGCCGGAGCCAATCCCAGCCAACACAGGGCGCAAGGCAGGAAACAAACCCCGGGCAGGGCGCCAGCCCACCGCAAGGCACACACACCCACACACAATTCAGAATTGCCAATGCACCTAACCTGCATGTCTTTGGGATGAAACCCATGCAGACACGGGAGAACATGCAAACTCCACGCAGGGAGGTCCCGGGAAGCGAACGCGGGTCTCCTACCTGCAAGGGAGCAGCGCTACCCACTGCACCACCCCCCTTTTGAAATAAAATAAATATTTTGGTCACATATGACCCAGGCACATCACAAAGTGTATATAACAGATTAGCCAAGCACTATCACAGATCTCAAAGCTCTCAGCGCACAAAGCCATGGCAAGTGATAACAGCGACTAACACACGTGAATACAATGGCTACTGCACTCTGAGGGGACACACAGGAGGTTCGTTTAAATCACCACATGAGTGACTCTAATCCCCCTGTGCCCACCCGCCTACCGCTACTGTTCATTGGTATCTGCGGTTCACTTCAAGTGGCTGAGTCCCAAATTTTAGTTTGTAGCACCCAGTCACATTGCTGGCTCCTATTCATTCCTCTCCTTGTGTTCCTTTTATTGTTTCCTTCTTGAATCACCAAACTTAAATAGATGGCCATTCCACACGTACAGCGCTTTGATTTCTGCCTTTGTTTCTCCTTTGTCACTCTGTGGCGTCCAGTTCACAGAGGTGGTGACCGGTTTATTAACATAAAGGTGGCGGTACGCATACATTGCTTTCTGATCAAGTCTGAAGGACTGTGAAGGTACACAGAGGCCATGAGTCCTAGCGCTACATGTTTTGTTTATTTGGTGAAAACACATAATGTTTTAAAATTTGAAATTGACAAATCATCAAGTATAATTATAATTCTTTACATTTACACAGTGCTTTACTTTCATCTCAAACTGCTTTACAAACTCTACATAAGGAGGACCCAGGACACGAACCCATGATCTCTTTAATGGCGTCAGCGGAGCTACCATTGCGCCACTCACACTGGTGACCTGTACTACATGATATTGTGGTTGATAGTTTAAAATTACAAATACAGAATTTCCCAAATCAAAGAATATCAACCTTAAGTTGGACAGGTGGTCACAGTATCACAGACTACTAACCCCAGCTTGAGACACACAAAAACGCACTGCATTGTGGGTTGATTGTTGCTAGGCTACACAGATTGTTGCATTCATGTTCTCTACAATAGGAATTTATGGAGGAATTTCTGAAGGCTTACAAAAGGTGTCTTTCTCAGTTTGTCTCTGTGTTTCTGGTTGGTCCACTGGCTGGGCAATCAGAGGTTGCTTCTAGACTGCAAGTGGCCAGCGGACCACCATTTTCATAGGCCAGGAGTGCAGTTTTGTTCTCCAGGCTACAAAAAGGACATAGCAGCTCTATAAAAGGTCCAGAGAAGATCAACTCAGCTGATTCAGGGCTACAGAAGATGAGTTATGAGGAAAGATTAAAAGAGCTGAGCCTTTACAGTTTAAACAAACGAAGATTAAGAGGAGACCTGACTGAAGTGTCTAAAATGATGAAGGGAATTAGTCCAGTGGATCGAGACGATGACTTTAAAATGAGTTCATCAAGAACACGGGGACACACTTGGAAACTTGTTATGGGTCAATGTGGGGCAAACATTAGGAAGTTTTTCTTCACACAGACAACCACAGAAACATGGAATAAGTGACCAAGTAGTGTGGTGGACAGGAGGACCTTAGGAACCTTCAGAACTCGACTTGATGTTATTATAGAAGAATTCTGCAGATAGCACTGACAAGCTTTGTTAAGCTGAATGGCCTGTTCTCACCTGGATTGTTCTGATGTTCCTGTGCTGTGTGACATCCTGCCAAAGCTGCAGCAGGTTGTCTGCGTGGACTCTTTAACTGTATAGAGTGGCGTAAATGTCTGAGTAGCAGGTTGTTGACAATCACATTCCCTCATTTCATTTTCTTTTCCATTAGTGCTCAACATGAGTGCTTCATCATTACTATGAAGTTCTCATGAGCCGGACATGGAAACTGAATCTGTTTATAGCAAGACACGTGTTCACGATGTTCATGGCATGTATTCACCTTTTCAGATCTTCCTCTGCAGCTATTCTCATTTTTATATATGGTCACTATTTTTGACTAGACTTCTCCAGTGGAGGATTCGCTGTGATTTTTTATGACTAGTGCTTCATTGTAACATGCTATCTATCGAGCCGTGCTGTTTAGGATTACTGCACATGCTCGCAACACAGTTACTCCACGTTTGATAATGTGCAGATAGAATCACACCGCCTGAGTTTATAACAGTGATAGTCAACATTTGTCTGGAGTTTTCATTCATTTTATGAAGTGCATGAAAGGAGTATTTAAACCGTTTGCCTGGTGTATGTGACCTGACATCCAGATATTCTATGGTTTCCCAATTTGCAACATGTTTTTAAATCTGTGATTACTTGCTGTTATTCATATTTGTTACATATCATACGCCTTTATGCTTTCAAGCTGTGTTATTAGAGGGTTTTCAAAATAGTTACAAATACAGCTATGAGGCGTGTACAAAAAATAAAATATATCATAATACAAGTCTCTTATTTACACACAGTTTCCTCCTTATTTTGTGGGGATTTCTTTTAGCTGTTAAAGTTGCCGACTCTGTGTGTGGTAGGAGACCACAGATCTGTCAGTTTGTGCTACAGCAGTACAGTTTGATAAAGCAGGATGAATCGATAAAACACAGAATGCATTTCTTGATGCCAGCCCTTCTTATCCTAATCTTACATTCATCTTTTTCAACAGACTCTTAGTGCGGTCCTCCAGAGCTCCACTCCATTGAGGAGGGTGTTGCTTTATATTATACATCAGTGATGACCCCCGGTTACATTATGGTGAAGGTCAGGGATGAGGGAGGATTTACCTGACTCAAGTAAACCAGGTGACAAAACACTGCGATCCATTTGGCTGTCCAGTGAACTATTCAATCGCAGACCCCTTCAGCTGGACCCATTGTCACTACCCGATCTGTGCTGCCTGCCTAATCTGCACTCATGTGTATTGAAAATCTGCTTCATTACACAGTTTACTGTGCTGACCAATCTGTTTGACACAAGTGTTAATAATTTATGCAGTGTATGATATCATATCTGAGCTGATGTGACGCACTGCACATGTGCTTAATGAAGATAATAAAATAAACTCCACTTTACGGCACAAGCCAATCTGAACTGAGCATACTGATCCACCACTGACAGGGCTGTCAGTTCAGTTCCACATTAGTTGACCATAATGAGAATATTATGGAAACACTTTGTTGTTCTGCTGAGATTCATCGTAGGCTGTGTCTTCAGGGCTTTATTAAGAAGGTTACTTTCCTAATTTTTATTACACAACAAAGCAAATGTAAACATAAGAAAGGATTATAAAATAATACAGGGATATTGCTGGATTAAATAATTTAAAGATTTTGGTGGCCCCATAAATATCTAATTCAAAATATAAACAATAATAAACTGTAAAATAAAATGTTATTTTTCAAAATGAAAGAAAACTTTCAATAACATGGAAAATTATTATTTTTTGCATCCTTCCACTTTATTCACAGTATATTTGAAAAGTGTTCTCTTACTTTTTTCTGATTACAAAGTCTTTGATCAGATCCTCACTTTAAGGTGCTGATCATTCATTCAGATTCAGATGGCAGGGAGGTAACTGAAGATCTCGGCTGAAAGCAGTGAACTGTAAGAGAGAAATGAGAGGAGATCTGTGAGTCCCCACCATTGAGGTGGAAAGAGAAGCCATGAGATGAAATAACATTAACAAAGGAACAAATGTACAGGGAAAAGTAAAGTGAACCCAACACCAGTCCTTGAAGCACATCTGTAGAAATGTTCTGTCAAGAAGACAAGGAGTTAGACCAGGAGACACAAAATGCTCAGCCCAAGAGGGAGGACTTGAACCTGTTCAAACCAGAACCACTTATTTCAATTTGATTAGAAGAAGAGATAAGCAGGGGGTGGTGAACCATAACAAAGGCACATGAAAGGGCAAGGAGGATGAGGACAGAGGAGGGAGAAGCAGCTAAAGCAGATCTAAGAGCATTTGTGGTGGAAAGCAGTGGAGTCTCAGTAGAAGGACCCTTGGAGAATCCACACTGAAGTAGATCTAGTTGATTATAGTCAGAGAGAAATGAAGAGAGGTGTTAATGAACTATGAGTTCTAGGGTTTTGGGCAGAAATGGCAGAATGGACACAGGATTGTAAATCTCAAGGGCAGATGGGATGAGAGAGGATTTTTGAGCATAACGGTTCAAAATGACGTCTTGAAATTAGTAGAGAAGATACTGGGGGTCAGTGAGGCATTGAAAAGAGAAGAGATATAGGGGATCAAGGAAGAAGAGATGGACTGTAGAAAGGTGTGAAGGTGTGGGATCCAGTGCCCAGGGGTCTAAAATGTCAGAGTCGTTTACAGTAGTGAAGGATGAAAGAGGAGAACGACACAGAGGAGACTCAGAAGATGTCTTTGGGGTCTTTTGGTGATTTTGAAAGAGAAGAAAGAAGCAAAAATCATCAGAAGAGAATGAAAAAGGTCTTGGAGCAGCAGGGGGACTTAAGAGAGACTTAACGGTAGAGAAGAGGTGGGGAGCATTTCTTTCTGAGTATACGATTAACAAGAATGTCTTTGCAAATAGCAGAGATACAGAGAGGAAAGATAGGAGGGACCTACACTTATCCCTGATGGGAACTAAGTTTTTTATTATGATATACATATAGCCTATATATATATTGCTGCATTGAAAAACAAAACAGACACGAAGAACTTTACTAAATTTTACAAGAACTATGTACAAGAAATCTTACTGTAATTAAAAAAAAAAATAAAAAACTCAGTTCATGATCACAAAAACAACCGGCTCAGTGGCAGCCCCAGACAAACGCAGCTTCTCCGATGACATTATTGGTTTAATAGGCTCCTATAAGGCAGCAGGACACTGAGCCACCCAGCCTCTCTCCAGCTACAGCGTATGCTCGCTCAACAGGCACGTGACCCAAAATCGGAGACAGGCTGACGTCATCCAATGCGACGCCCCCTGAAGCCACACTGCCACCGTCTCGCTTTGGAAACACTGTCAGAAGTGTGACCGAGTTCAGAAAGAATCTCAAGAGGCAGACAGTAAGTACTTTAGAGATGCGCTTTATGGACGTGTGAGTTTTCATTCGCTCCATTAGAATCACCGCGCGGAGAGTTCGTGTTTGTTAGCCCCCCGCAGAACTTTGCTCGAGTGAATCCTCCTGTGGCCACCCGCGTGCCATTGCTGTTCATTCGTATCAGCAGTTCACTTCACGTGGCTGAATCCCAAATTTTCTTCGTAGTACCCAGTCACACCGCTGGCGCCTGTTTATTCCCCTCCGAGTGTTCTTTTGTCGTTTCCTTCTCGAATCGCCGGCATCGAGCAGACGGCCATTCCACACGTAAGACGCTTTGATTTCTGCCTTTGTTTATCTTTTGTCACTCCGCGGCGCTCAGTTATGACAGTTGCGGGGTGGCCGGCCGGTCATTGAAAGAGCGGTGAGGAGTCCCTCGGGCAACTTTATGTTACTGCCTTACAGTTCTACCAGACTAAATTTGAATCTAAGCCTGTTTTTTAGTCTCTATTCAGTTTCCGTGTCTGCTCTTTTATTCTTATTTTCTCCACTTCTCTAAAGATGCTCTCAGGTTTAGTGGCCTGGCAAATCTAACTTGTCTTGTGGTTGTGGACTTGAATGTGAGTGTACCCTATGGTGGTCTATAGCTGGCACCTGCCCTGTACAGGTACTCTGGTTTTCTTCCTGTACCCCAATAACTTTTTGTTTTGCACTGGACCACGGTGGTGAGGTGGGCTGTGTGGGTCACCTCTTTGTGACACTTTTAGGTGAACTGTCAGGACTGGCATCCATCTTCTGGCTAAGACCCACTTTCATTTAATTAGAGTATTCATGAAGGTCAATAATGAGCCTCTGCTGCCCCCCTTTTAGGGTTACCCATAGCAAACTGGTCCGTCAGAAGCACAAATGGAGCGTTAAGAAAGACTGAGGCACACAAGGTCTCCACCATGCCAGTCTCACAATACTGGGAGGTGCTGCTGTTTAATAAGAGTTTATTAATGTGTTACTAAAGTATTTGTGATGTGTGCAGAGTGTACTTAAACAAGATGAAGCTGATAAACTTGAAACTTGTTTCAAAGTTGTTGATAATGACAGTTGTTTTGAAGAATATTTTTGTCCTGGAGCATGTCAGATTTGCCAACCACAGTCGCTGATCTCATTACCTGACCATGTTAATTTAAATGACCATTCAGCAGAGTCGTGCTCAGCCCGGTTTCTAACAGCCAATAGCAGGCTGCTGATGAAGCCCATGGTGCTCGAAGGGTTAACAGCTGTAGCTCTTCAACAGCAATCTTCACCCTTTATTTGATTTTTATTTTTTTTTTTCCTTTTGTTTTGCTTTCTGAAACATGAAACGACAGAAACAGGAGCATCTCTTATTTTTGTTAGGTTCAAAACCTGCATTTTCTTATTCCTTTTCACTTAACTCTATGCCTTCTACTTCAGAGAAACATTCACTGGTTGTCAGCTCTCCTGCACACACAGTCTGCCCCTAAGACTAAAAACAAAATCAAACCTGTTTAAATTTATCTTAGCGAGTCACAGGCTTATTGAAGTCAGACATTGGGTGTCTCACATTTGGCGGCCATCTTTACAGGGACACACCGCCAACGGCCTCCATCTCGCTAAGATTATTTAAATGAAGGCTGTGACTTGAATAATGGTTTGGGATTTTGTAAGCTTGGGGCAGTTTCACATTAGACAAGCTGACCAGTGATTTTAAGTTCCTCCTTCATATGCCCCTGTTTTTTAACATAATCCTGAGGCCTAATTTGTATAAACCTTCCTTAACATTAACTATTAACAATATTCCGGGACCCTAACAGTTTTGAATGTTCAATCAAAGTAGTGAATACTGTTAACATACAACTGTGCAAGATGGCCTCCTCCTTCTTCTAGCCAGATAAGAGCTGAGGGTGTGGTGACTCCTTGGCTGGGCGTTTCTTTCCATTGTAGATTAAGAAGAGGAGATAGTTAGCAGCAGCACTCCCTCTCATCTGAACAAATCTCTGCAGGTGATCCCTAGTCACTCCTGTGTTACAACAGATCATTTTCTAATTGTGGATTTATACACAAGCACACACAATAAGAAGGTGTCAATACTTTTGTAAGAAACATCTAAAGCAGTTAAATAAATGCTGCTTAACAGGAGTTCTGAAATAAAGGATAAATGTTGAACTGGCAAGTTTGATTTCACACTGGAAGCTTCAAAGCTGCTAAAAAAGAAGGGGCAGATTTAGAAATTTAAAGCAAGACAAGCTTGTGACATTTGATTTTTTGATTTAATTTGATTATTCTGTTAAATCTTGCTCTTTAATAATATTTTTTGACCAGATAATGATGCAAATTTAAATCTTGCAATAGCAAGTGTTACAATTCATACAGAATAGGTCTGTGATTAACTAAACTTTAAAACCATGTTGTTACAAAAACATCTTAAAGAGTTTGTATTTAAATGAAAGTTTCCTGAACAATCTTGGAATTCAGTAATTCAACAGTATAATAATGTTTTGAATTTTAATTTTCATTATGGATTTTAAGCAGTGTTTTTCAGCTACTGTCCGAGAATGATTAGAATTGTGCACATGCTAAGATAAATCAGAGAGTTCATGATATATCATTCTTCATAAACTCTGTGCTGAAACTCCCACCAAGACTGTAACCCTACCTTGTGCTGTTGCACTGGGGGATCTCCATCCCTGCCTCACATTACATTTCAAGGCTTGTATTATATTTTAAGATTTCTGAATACCAGTACTTCTTTAATGGGGGGTGAATAGGATTTCTGTGTTTGTTGTGGTATCAAAGGGTGTCCAGCTTTGTGAAATTGTGTTGTATTAGTATGACATACAAAAGTTCTAATATCATAACATCCCTAATATGAACAGATGGCGCAGAGTCATAATGGTGTGTCGTAAAGGCATGAAACACTCCCTGAGACTGTTTGTTTCATATCTGGTCACCTGGTATGAAGATTGATTACTTACTCTGCCCATGTGGTCTCGGTGAATAACTTGACTTGGCTTCTTTCTTAACTGATGAGGACATAGAAAAATGGGACTTAAATGTGTTACATTTGTATTGCACTTCTGAATTAATTAAACCCTGTGTTCTGTACAGAGATAAAGAAGATGCCAAAAATGTATCCAGCTGGCCAGAAGAGTTTATAGAAAGAATGTCAACGTGAAGAGGATGTCTCTGAAAAGAGGAACAAAAGAAAGGGTAGGACTAACATTCAGAGACCCGGCAAAATTATAAACCGTATCAAGCTGAAAGACTGTAATCCTCAATATATGGACCCAGATGAAGATTTAAACAGATTGGGCTCCAGTTTGGGCAGACGCTGCTCCTTGAAGGACAGTAATGCCCACAAGCCGTCGGAATCCTCGAAGACTAACACAGTGAGGCACAAGAAGAAATTGTGTCCAAATCAAACTGGAGAAGGTATGTGCTAAAATAAAATAAGGCAGTTATGATTTACCTGAAGGGTGCTTTCTTGCATTTTCACTCTGCTTAGAAACAAAGGCTTTTTAAAAAATACGGGTTTCATTTTTAAAGTATAAGGAACAGAAACAATTAATCCTTTGGATTGGAATGAGGAGGCATGGCTGAGTTGTTCTTGCAGTTTTTTTCATTTCACAATTTCCTTAGTTTGGGTTGTATCTCTTTTTAATAATAATCACAAGCTTAATGTCTTTATTATGAAGAAAACCTTTTAATTGATTTTAGGCAAATTAAAAAGAAGTCAAAGAAATGTGAAATCTGTTTGTTTCTACCTTTCTTTAAAGAAACCGTTTCAAACAATAATGTATTGCCTTTTTACTTTCTCCACATGTAGTATTGTGGAGTAGACATGTCACCCATTTGACTGTTCAATAAATTTGAACAATTTAGACCCCTCTGAATGAAAGTGTTTCATGTCTGCCTGTGTGCAAGAATCTCTGTGCATCAGTGGAGTGCAAAACCTGTGAATGGATAAACCAGTCCTGTTCACATTTATCATTAGATATTCTGAAATTGTAGTACTAGGGTGTTGTACCCTGTTCGCCATTATGAATATAGAGAAAAGCCAAGCAAAATGACACAACTTATTTTAGTTAGCCAATGAAAGGTGTCATTTTGCTTGGCTTTTCTCTATATTCTGAATTTGCAAAGATTTTGTGAATGTGAAGAAAAATGGTTCACTGAACTTTACTTAGTTAAACGTTTTTTTTTTTTCCTTGAAGTGACACAAACAAAATTGTTAGTTAAAGCAGGATTTCATCTAAAACGTGTGAAACATTCTATGAAATTAGTTTGAAAGGATTTTGATGCTTTTAGCCATTTCCTGTTTGCTGTCAATTCAGTTGTATCGTATGAAAAGGGGCTGATCTTTGTGATGTGGTGACTTTTTTATTTTTGAAGTTTTTGAAAATAGAAGTTGGTACAGTACTTGAAATCTTTTTGAAATTCTCATCCATTTTAGAGCATTAGAAAAAATGTTGATTCAGTTCAGGTAATTGTATTTTGTAGTCCTGTTCACTGAGTGGTGGCTCTAATAAATTCACAGGTATGATCTAATGGAACATTTTACAAATTATTAATCACATAATGAGTTAAAACAGACAGGAAAACAAAGCCATTTCAAACTGATTAACATAAATGGAACATAACAGTGTCTGTCAATGAAAATCAAATATGAAGAACATGGCCAATTATGACAAAGATAGAAGAGTGAGGATACCACTCCACCATCTTAAATAGGGAGGCAATATGACATCATGTGATGGAGCTGAGCCACGTCAGCAGCCACAAAATGTCCACAAATTATGTGATTGACGGAAGAGTAACACGACTTATCAAAATAACAAAAATACAGTGATTTTTTTTTTTGGGGTGTTATAGTACAAAACATGACCCAAACTCAGAATAGAGTGTAGGTGATATCCGAACTCAAAAAATCATGCAAAAACAAACTTTAACTATAGGAAGACAGTTCAGTTAGTACAGCCTACATGACTGTATGCCACCCAGTAAAGGCATTTAGTGTTAGGAATTATTACTTTTTTTTTTTAAATAGCTAAGGCAAACAGTGAAAATTCAAAACAATTGATTTAGATGAACAGTCCATCCTCCAAAAAACTATGAATGAGTTCATCAAAAAACTACATGGAGTGAAGGAAAACGTCAGAATTAAAAGCATGATCTTCTCAAAATAAATACTGTTCTGGTGCTGTATCAGTTTAAAAAGGGTCACTATGTAGACTGATGTCATGGGTCTCTAGCCGTACCTTTTGCCCAACTTTAATGACAGGAGTAGCCTTACATTGGAAATCAAAAGATCATTTGGCCAAGAGCTTTTCAAAATTTTTGAGCCAATTTCAACTTTTCACAAAACTGTTAAATATGTAATTATTTAAAAACAGATGGAAAAGTGGAGAGGGTGACTGAAGGAATCTGGAATGACAACCATACAGGCACTCAAATGGTGACATTTTAGGAGCAGAGTGAACTGATACATTCCTATCAGAGTCGGCAAAGGGTCGAAAATCAACCGAGTCATCTTCAATAGGACCAATCAAACAGCACAAGTATTTCTGTAGGCCTCTGTTAATTCTTTACATTTGCCCATTAGCTTCTGGCTGATAACCAAACATTTAAAGTTTTATAGAACGACCAAATCTCTCACAGAATAGTTTCTAGAAGCGAGAAATAAATGGAAGACCACAGTTTGATACATCTTGATACAGAAAACCATAGATACTATCAGTCTTTTCTACAGGGTGGTCCAGATCTAGCAGATGCAAATCATCTGGATGACTTTGATTTATGCGGGGACGATCCCAGTTCAGTGCGAAGACGATTCTTCATGTCGTCAGTTTTCGCACTTCTCGATGGTCCGGGATTTTTCGAGTGATTTTCTATGTAATAAACTTAAAGTTATAGCATAATGAAAATTTCAGAATTTGATCTGGACCACCCTATAGAATGACACCTGCCAGGTGTTTAGTAGAAGGGAATAAGATGCACACATTTCAAAACTCAATCTACCTCCAGAAAAATTGTATTAAAAACCTTGGAGGAAGGCATATCAGTAATAAAGTCCATGGTTTACTGCTCACATGAACATAATGGTACCAAAGCAGTCCAACATGTAGCTTGTATAATCCAAAACATCTGCATGCATACTTTTCCAACAAAAATTTGGCTGAAGTATCTTTAAACTCTGTGGTCAAATGAAACAGTTCCAATATTTGCTTTTAAATGCTAGGAGGAACACACACACACACAGCCTGAAAGAACGTATTTTGGGCAGGCACAACCTCTGTCATTATATTATCAGTTAATGGTAAGAATATACAGGTAAAATTCTGTTACAACGAACTCCTAGGTACCTAAAAAATATATTGTAACGAAAATTTTGTTATAATGAGATTCTGTATTTGTTACTATAGTGCTTTCTTTAACTTGTGTCCAGGCATTTGCAATCATTTTCATAGCTTATTTTGTGTTAATTTTAACCAAATCCTGCCTACAAGTAATGCTGACAATAATTTTTCTTAGCATTTCCTTGCGATAAAACACTTTCAGGCTACAAATGATGCCCAAATCCAATGGCTGAAGCACTGCTGTGCATTTGGGTGGGAGAAATTCAACGTGAACATTACCTAAATTTGGAAGCTGAGGTGCTTCCCGAAGCGTGATTGCACCATCTGTGGAAGACTGTCCATTGCCGGGGCAGGGCAAAAACAGGCTCATAGCGCTGCAGTGAAGCGACACAGAAGCAAATCCTAAAAGATCAGGGTCGCACTATAAGTCCCTGTCTTGCACCCCAAAACATGAGGCTGAGTCTCAGTACTTTAGCAACACCAGCTTTATTCAGCTTGAAACAGGAATGGCACACTTATTTATTGTAGCGTGATCTACCACTCTGCTATACTCAGTCAAGCAGGGTCGTGGCCAGATCAGTGATCAAGTAATCCTGTTACCTGCATTTACAATGTTCCTCGCATATCACCCATCAATATCTTTTCTGTTTGCTTTTTGGTGGAGAGACACAGCACAGCTTTGAGCTGACTGTTGCCCCAGCAACAGATAAACATTCTTCCATAGACACGGAATTTGGACTCCGGGACGCTCTTTGGCATGGTGTCTAGTTGGGGGAGGTCCCAAGAGAGTCTACAAACCTCAGATTTTCTTGAATGATTGCCGCATTAATAGGAATGTTTTTTTGAATGAGAATCACTGAACCACATAACGGCTTTTTCGACGTCTTCAAATGCAGCAGTTCACATACATTGGCAACCCGAGATTTTTCTTTTTTTGCTCCGTCTTTTAAGAAAGTTGACAGTGTTGATGGCAAAATTCCAAATTCACTGGCAACGTAGTTCACTGGCCTAATCTGCAAAAGCCAATAATGAAGTTAGCTCATGTCGACATGCTGGGAAAACAGAGATACAGTAAAATATCCTTCTTCACAGTGTAAAACTGCACCCAGTTGGGTGTGTCTTGTTGGGAAGGCCTCCGACCTTTCTTGAGCCCATTAAATTGCACTGTATATGCCTGCCTCCAATCAGCAATCAGTACAAATGAGTCATTAAATGTGAGAGGTCTTCCAATATCGTAATGCATAAGAAAATATTCTGAATAGTTCTTCAAATGCTTCTTTTTTGCTGAACATCAAAGGGACAACTCTACCTCGTTTTTTGTTATAGGAAAGGGGCAAGTATATAGATTGTAAAAAAAGGTTAGATTATGGATGAAAAACAAGAAGGCAGAAATTTAGCATCAATATTTTTAAGTTAGAGAGGCTTGAATCTCTGACCTTAACTGGAGAACCTGTCTGGTTTGTATAGCAACATAAAGAACAACTTGTTGACTCGAATTTAAATGTATGCAAGAGGTGCCATCCTTCTTTGTAATAACAAGAGGATGGGATAGTTGATTTCAAATGGAAGAAATTCTTCGCCTTCCTACAACTACATACTCCATAGCTTGGTGTGTCCATGATGTAGGAAATTATTTAGTGTAGCAGTTTTAAAGTATGGAACAATTAGTAACTGTGCTAGATTGTGGTCTTCAGAGTAGGACTGGACGTGAAGCAAATATTTTGAAGTCCTAGCATTTGATGTCTGATATATAATGGCAGGTCCTTCTGCACTAAATCTGAAAATCAAAAAAGCATTGGGCAGAGTTCTTGTATTAACAGTGCTCATTTTATGAGGCTTAATCAGTATCTCTTTTCCAGAAAAACTCTAGAATTTTGACTGGGCAAAGTAAAAGGAGTAAAGGGTACTTTAATATTTCTGGCCTCCTAGTGTCTGTATAAATCTATTTCTACTTCTTGTTCCTGACCTCGAGCTGGATGAATATCAGTCTTATTTCTACTCAATTTATACAAAAGAAAAATACATGCCTGAGCCTTTCTTTATTAATCAAATAACTGTAAAACTAATAGTTATAACTTCACTAAAGATTTAAAGTCTCTGATGAACCATGGGATTTTGTGCACTACTTCTTCTTCTTTCAGCTGCTCCCATTAGGGGTCGCCACAGTGGATCATCTCCTTCCATATCTTTCTGTCCTCTGCATCTTGTTCTGTTACCCCCATCACCTGCATGTCCTCTCTCACCACATCCATAAACCTTCTCTTGGGCCTTCATCTTTTGCTCTTGCCTGGCAGCTCTATCCTTAGCATACTTCTCCCAATATACCAAGCATCTCACCTCTGCACATGACCAAACCAACACAATTTCACCTCTCTGACTTTGTCTCCCAACCATCCAACTTGAGCAGACCCTCTAATGTCGTCATTTCTAATCCTGTCCATCCTCGTCACCCCCAATGTATATCTTAGCATCTTTAACTCTGCTACCTCCAGCTCTGTCCCCTGCTTTGTGAGGTCAACATAGAGGTGGGATTACATCAGGGATCAGCTCTGAGCCCTTTCTTATTTGTAGTGGTGATGGACAGGTTGACAGACGACATTAGACAGGAGTCCCCGTGGACTATGATGTTTGCTGATGACATTGTGATCTGTGGCGATAGTAGGGAGCAGGTTGAGGAAACCCTGGAGAGGTGGAGATATGCCCTAGAGAGGAGAGGAATGAAGGTCAGTAGGACCACCACTGCAGAATACATGTGTGTAAATGAGAGGGAGGCCAGTGGAATTGTCAGGATAAGGGGAGTAGAGTTGGCGAAGGTGGATGAGTTTAAATTCTTTGGATCAACAGTACAGGGTAACAGGGATTGTGGATGAGGGGTGAAGAAGAGAGTGCTGGCAGGGTGGAATGGGTGGAGAAGAGTGTCGGGAGTAATTTGTGACAGATGGGTATCAGCGAGAGTGAAAGGGAAGGTCTACAGGACGGTAGTGAGACCAGCTATGTTATATGGCGTGGAGATGGCGGCACTGACCAGAAAGCAGGAGACAGAGCTGGAGGTAGCAGAGTTAAAGATGCTAAGATTTACGTTGAGTGTAACGAGGATGGACAGGATTAGAAATGAGGACATCAGAGGGTCAGCTCAAGTTGGACGGTTGACAGACAAAGTCAGAGAGGCGAGATTGCATTGGTTTGGACATATGCAGAGGAGAGATGCTGGGTATATTGGGAGAAGGATGCTAAGGATAGAGCTGCCAGGGAAGAGGAAAAGAGGGAGGCCTAAGAGAAGGTTTATGGATGTGGTGAGAGAGGACATGCAGGTGATGGGTCTAACAGGACAAGATGCACAGGACAGAAAGATATGGATGAAGATGATCTGCTGTGGCAACCCTTAAGTGTAGCAGCCGAAAGAAGAAGTATGTAAATATACTATGTGGCTTACTGTCTAATAATTTTGATCGCCCAGGGCGGGAGTTCACACTTATTCCATTAAATTAGCTCCTCACTTAGCACAGTTATCCAAACAAGGTGGAGTGGTCATAGGGACCATAACTGATGTAATGAGTCCTTGGTAATGTCAATGTCACTGTGCATGTAGATGTACTGGCTTTATCATCCTTGACATTTCTATATGGGGTCTTCTCTAAAAGGTCTGCAGGTCATGTTGGCCACCCTTGTTGCCCCAGTTGCTCTTTCTTTTTCAAGTCATCACCACGCCATTAATGATTGTTGCTCATGGCTTGTTCCTGGTCCATGGTAACTGCATCCTAATATGGCTTCATGTGTTTATTAATTCAGTCTGCAAATATTGGGATTGTTGAAGTGTTAACTCCATTAGCATGCTTTTGTAAAGTGGGTTGCAAAAGGCATATACTGTTAAACACTGCATAATCTCTTGTAGTGCTATTTTATTTTAAAGATTGGTCATTTAAAACTTTAACTCTTATTTTTATTTCTGTAGATTTTCAAGAAAATGACAACTTGTCCTCTCTTCAGGGTCGTCTACAAATTGAACAACCTGATAAGAATAGGAAGACAGTGGCATCTGCAACAAAGAACTTGGTAACGGCCTCTCAGCACCCTAGATTTCAGCCCATTGTGAGGCTAACAAGGATCGATACCATCAAACGTCAAGGAGTGTACAATATAAATCCAATCCGCCAACAGTGTGTGGGAACATTTAAATACAAATTGAATTCTAAAGATAATGGAAGGATTCATGGGAGTATGAAAACGTATCACTGTCCTGAAGGTGGGAAACAATTCTCAGATAGTCACATGCCTAAGAAACGCAGAGAAGATAATACAGGGAAGGAGCCATACCACGGTTCTGAATGTGTTAAGAACTTTTCAAAACACAGCCATACCACAACTTCCATTGTAGAGAAACCATATTTGTCTAAATGTGGCAAACGATTCTCACAAGTGAGCCACCTTCAGACACACATGAGTGATCACGGAGGACAGGGTTTATGTCGTTGTCCAACATGTGGTAAACATTTCTTTAACAAGAGCAGTCTTCGCAGACACAAAAGAGTTCACACTGGAGAGAAACCATATTGTTGTTCTAAATGTGGCAAAAGGTTCTCAGTATCAAGCAATCTTCAGACACACATGAGAGCGCACACAGGAGAACAGCCATTTTCCTGTTCTGAATGTGGCAAACGGTTCTCACAAGCAGGCCATCTTCAGCAACACATGAGACTGCACACAGGAGAACAGCCTTTTTCCTGTTCTGAATGTGGCAAACGATTTTCAGGTAGCAGTAATCATCTGAGGCATTTAAGAGTTCACACTGGTGAGAAGCCCTATTGCTGTCCTGAATGTGGCAAAAGGTTTTCCAACACAAGCAATCTTCTGCGTCATGCAAGAGTCCACAATAAAGACCATCCTTAGGCCTGTTCTGAATGTGGCAAGAAATTCTCACAAAGATAGATAGATAGATAGAGGGCAATCTTCGTAGTCATATAAAAACACACGTTTGATAGAGGCCATACTCGTTTCCTGATTGTGACAAGCTATTCACTGATAACAGCAGCCTTCATAGACACAACAGAATTCATTCTGGATTAAGGCCATATTGTTTCTCAGAATGTGGCAAGCGATTCATACAACCGTGCAGTCTTCAGCGTCACGTAAGAACTCACACAGGAGAAAAGCCATACCGTTGCTCCAAGTGTGAAAAAACATTCATACAGAAAACTCCTCTTCAGGGACACATGAAAATTCATACTAAAAAGATAAAGTCCAAAGAGACTGTAAATAACAAAAAGAAAAATCTGAAATAATTCATTCAGGTGTGGAAAGAAAATTGGAATTGCTCTGCTAGTTGGTTACACAGAATGCATTTGACAAAAATTGGCAGACTCGTTTAGGCAACCCTGCTTATTAATTTTACTGTAAGTGGCTTTTGCACTAATGACTATTGCACATTGTACACAGGTCTACTTTACAAGTTCTGTTTCTTATGTTATACTTCTATACTTTTTTTTTTTAAATATTTTATTGTACTACGAAGTTGAGAGAGAAACAGTATTTTGATTCTCCTGTATGTTCTACACATATAGTGAATTGACAGTAAAAGGCTATTTGATTTGATTTCAGTATTTCTATTATCTTTTCTCCAGAGTCCGATTTTGGTGTTCAAAGTACTCTCTGAGTGTGGCTGCTGGTCTTTCTATCTGAAGAGTTCGGCCAGCTGGGGTTCGATCAGCCCAGTATCGTCTAGCGTTCCCTCACAATGGGAGTCTATGAATATACCGAGGCATGTTTAGCATACAGCTGATGACGTGTTCATCTAATATTTGAATAAGGCCATATATGGACATCCTGTATTAATTTACACAGAGAGATACCGGATACTTCAAGTCCGGAGTGACCTTGAGGGGCTGCATACTTGAATGAACTCAAAAGAAATTTAACTGAAAACGTAATAGACAATGCGGCCGTCACTACCCACTGTGACAACATCATTTCTATTCTTGCAAATGCTTCCCCACTTTAAAAGCAACTCCTCTTGCACCCTATTAGATTTTAGTAGCCCAACATCATTCTTGTTGAAATGCTGTAACTTTTTTTTTTGGTAAAAATATTTTTTTAAAAAAAGTTCGAAAAAGGGTCACAATTGGGAATTGACCTTTGCACCCCTAAAGTATCAGGTCCATCTCCCATACCAGTGAGCCACCAAAGCCAAACTGACCAATGAGATTGCTCAGAGGGACCTCACACTTTTTATTATCTTAGCTATTAGCTAAAGAAGCGACCATTATGGATTTAATTATCTGTTCTCATTTGGTAAATGCCTTCTGTTCCTGTGACTCAGTCTGACGTTCCTCAGGTACCACACTCTGTGGTTTGCTGCCCTCCTCTTCATGTAGGGGTGTCTCTGTGCACAAGAAACTCTCATTCACGTCAGGCCCTGGTACCACAGCCTGTTTGTGGTCTTCTGCTTCATGCAGGGCGGTGTCTGGACATCACACACTGTTATGTGTTTCACATCTGGTTCTGTTCTTATTGGAGACCATGAAGATGTCAATGGTGTGTCATCCTCTGGATTACTGAGGAGCAAAGCAGCCCACTCACCTTAAGACACTGTCCTTCACGCCGTAGGGGCAGCCACTCCAAGTAATCATCTTTGTGAAGTTCACCGCCATAAAGTGGTGACATCAGAGGACTGAGGTTCACGCTGTCACACAGGAGCTCAGCGTGTCTCCTAGCTTCTTACCTTAGGGACGTGATGTCGTCCTCTGCTCTGTGTGACCTGTGAAGTGTCATTTCTAGCTTTCCTTTCTTTGACTACTGGACCCCAGTTATCTCAGACTGCATCATTTTAATGGAGTCACCGTTCTGTAACATAATGTTAGTCCTTTCCATCTCTTCACTGGTGTGTGTGAGGCAGGCAGGTCATTCATTCAAACCTGAGCTCAGCCTCATCGTCACTGCAGTATCTTCATCAGCTCTTCTTCCTCAGTCCACAAGTGAGCTGAGATCTCACAAAGGTGCTGCACAGCCTGGCTATTAAGTGCCAGGACCAGATGGACTACCAACTCTCCGAGGCCCGTTGCTTTAGTTGTGTCACCACCTCAAACGTCACCTGATGAGCCTCCCATGCTGAACTACCGTCGTGCTGTGGAAGCTCAATCTGCACCTCAACAATAACAGAGAGGACATCAAAACCTTCATTAGAAATAGGACAATTTATCTGTAATGGTGACAGAATGACATAAACAAAATAGTGAAAGCTCACAGTAAAAGATACTTCAGGAAGTTTTAAAAAATAAATTCAAACATAACAGGAATGAGGGTGATAACTGGGAGACATTTTTATGTTTACAAGAAAAACTTAAAGAAGCCAAAAGTTACCCTGAGAGCCACAATTGTTCTTTACAGCTCCTCACTTGAGTACGTGTGGCACAGTAAATGTGACGAGTTGATGTCCACCTCATTTATCACCCGAGTGCCCTGCAATTGTCAACTGAGCAGCTGCAGGTTCAATTCAGGCAGTTCATGGTGGGCACAGGCAGCAGGCAGGCACATCATTAGCTTAACGTTTAAATTGGCACTGCCACATTTGTCCAGATGACGAGGTGACACGGGATGTGAGGGGGCTCAGTGTAAGAGCGGACAGTGATGGACTCGGATACACACAGACACACACACACACACTGATGTTCTTGTCTAAGCTAACACTGCGGCTGTCGGGTTTTAATGAATTAACTTGGCGACTCCACACCGTGGCGTGTACGTTACACACAAAGACAAGTGTGGTGAACATCAGAAAGACAACACGATCTTCATCCTCACTATTCTTTAGTTCTAGTCTTTGGAAATCTTTTCAATTTTATTTTACTTCTGGTGAACTACTTTTTAGTTTTCATTTTGGTTTGCAAAAAACATTGGCGGAACACTAAGATGGTAGAAGGTTCAAGAACATAAGTCAGGCTGAGCTAGAATTGATTAAAGGGCGTAAGGCCTGAACATTATGGGCAGTTTGACCTCACAGCACAATGTCCCATTAAATTTAGGGTTAGACAGGAGCTCAGTGTCTCTTATGCCATCCATCCCACTCAGAGACCACACTGTGGAGCAGTCCGCACACCCACATAATATCAAAAGGGGACACAAGTAGCAAAAAAGAGGAAGTTTTGCTTACAAATAAAGGCTAAATATGAGAAAGGGGAGACAGAGACACCAAAGAGGTAGGATCTCAAACTCTTATCTCTACTTACAGCAGTAGCTCTAGTTAGCCATGGGGCTGCTGGCCCACTTACCCACACACATCCCCCTCTCCTTCTCCACCAGCTGAGCTCCCATCCAGTCTAATACTTGATTTCCAGCTCATCCTGGGTCTTCTCAGATGGACCTTTAAAGCTCCAGAGCAGGTGTAGAAAGTCTGGTGCCACCCGTAAGTAGTGGCATCTCACACACCTACCTGCACTCAGCCCAAAACTCCTCAATAAAACACACTTCATCAATTTGTGAGAAACGTAGCCCACCTCATCTCCAAAATGCTCATGGCATATGCCTTTCTAAATGGAGAGTATCCACAATGGGCGGCATGGTGGTGCAGTGGTAGCGCTGCTGCCTCACAGTAAGGATATCTGGGTTTGCTTCCTGTGGCCTCCCTGCGTGGAGTTTGCATGTTCTCCTCGTGGCTGTGTGGGTTTCCTCCCACAGTCTAAAGACAGGTTAATGATAATAAGAATACATTTTATTTATATAGCGCCTTTCCCATGCTCAAGGCACTTACAGAATATAAGAAAGAACGGCTGGGTATACAGTACATAGCATAGTACAAACCAAATAAATAAATAAAGAAAGAAGACTGAGACAGTAAATTCAGAGAAAGCCTAACAAGACAACATAATTGATGGTCTAGCACACACACACACACAGGTTACATGAGCATCTTGACATGGAGGTAAACTGAGAGAAGGGTAATAAAGTCAAGTAGAGCTAAAAGCCTTCCTGAACAGATGAGTTTTGAGCTGTTTTATAAAAGAATTCATGGAGTCTGCTGATCTGATTAATTTGGTAGGTCATTCCAGAGTCTGGGCGCTATACAGCTGAAGGCCCTGTCACCCATGGAGTGTAGATTAGTGTGGGGCACAACAAGATTGCCAGAATCAGAGGACCTTAGTGGGCAGGCAGGCACATAGTGATGGAGAAGGTCACTGATGTAGTTTGGCACGAGGTTATTTAAGGCTTTGTAGGTTATTAGTAGGATTTTATATTTGATTCTGTAAGACACAGGGAGCCAGTGAAGACGGAGCAGGATGGGTGTGATGTGCTCGCTGCTGCTGGTTCGAGTAAGGACTCTTGCAGCTGAGTTTTGAATAAGCTGGAGCTGTGATATAAGATTAGAAGGGACACCTGCCAGCAGCGAGTTACAATAATCAATGTGGGATGTGATAAAAGCATGGACAAGTTTCTCAGCATTAGAAAAGGAGAGGAAGGAGCGAACACGTGATATGTTACGGAGGTGAAAGTAAGAAAGTTTCTTAATGTGGTTTATGTGGGAGGAATAAGAAAGGGAGGAATCAAAAATGACACCAAGATTCTTTGCAGTAGAGGCAGGTCTGATGAGATCACCGCCAAGATGGACTGGGAAGGAGCTCATTTTATTAAGTTGCATTTTAGTCCCAATTTGCAGGAGTTCAGTTTTGTTGCAATTTAATTTTAAAGAGTTCTGCTCCATCCAGGTTTTAATTTCACTAAGGCAGGTTGTGAGCTGAGAAAGCTCTGATGAAGTTCCACTTTTAACATTGAAGTAGAGTTGAGTATCATCTTCATAAAATGATAGCCCAGTCCATAGCTATGAATAATATGGCCAAGGGAAGCATATAAATACAGAAGAGAAGAGGGCCGAGGACAGAGCCCTGAGGAACTCCTTGTGTGACTGGCACTGAGCTGGATCTGCTGTTGCCAAGACTAACAAACTCTTGCCTATCAGTCAGATAGGACTTGAACCACTGGAGGGCAGTGCCAGAGATACCCGCATGTTCTCCATTCTGGACAGTAGAATGTCATGTCTGACAGTGTCAAATGCTGCACTGAGGTCTAACAGAATTAATATGCTGGTTTGTCCAGAGTCTGCTGCCATAAGCAAATCATTGGTTACCCGTAGCAGAGCAGTTTCACAGCTGTGCCCCACCCTGAAACCAGACTGAAAGGGTTCCATCAAGTTATTAGACGTTAAGTAATTGGTGAGCTGGGAGGCTACAACACGCTCAAGAGCTTTTGACAGGAAAGGTAAGTGGGAAATAGGCCGGAAATTGTTAAGATTGTCAGCATCAAGACCAGACTTTTTAACATTGGGGTTACAGAAGTGATTTTAAAAGTGAGCGGCACAGAGCCAGTGTCAAGGGATGAGTTTATTATTGTTGTAACAGTCGGGATTATGGCATGAAGGCAGGATTTAAGAAGTGTGCTGCGGATGGGGTCCAGTACACAAGTAGTCGGCCTCATTTTACAAAGCAGGCTATTAACAAATGCAGAGGTGACTGGTGAGAACTTAGAGAAGGAGCTGGAAAGAGTGGGAAAACAGGGAGAGATATAAACAGATGATGAATTTATGTTAGTTGAATTATTTAGATCTTTAATTTTGTTACAGAAAAAGTGGAGGAATTCCTCACAGACTTCAGTAGAAGAGGTAGTTGGGCCAGATGCGGGTTCGAGTAGTTTATTAACTACAGAAAACAAAACCCTTGGGTTATTGTGGCCACTTTCTATTATTCTGCCATAGTGGGTGTTCTTAGCAGCAGTTAGTGCTTCTCTGTAAGCTCTTTGGTGGTCAGAGAAAGCCTGGATGTGCACGGTGAGGCCAGTCTTACGTGACATTCTCTCAAGGCGTCGGCCAGCTGCTTTCATAGATCGCAATTCTGAGTTATACCAAGGAGCTGAACGTTTAAAGAAACCTCCTTATGTTTTAAAGGTGCTGTTTTATCTAATGCTGAATGAAGGGCTGAGTTATAGTGGTCAACAAGACTATCTAGTGTTGACGGAATAGGTGCAGACAGTAAAAGATCAGAAATGGATCCAGAAAGGATAGAGGGACAGATATTTTTAAGGTTTCTGTAAGAAATTTGTCATTTACAGGTAAGAGGAGGTAAAGGCAGTGAGACAGTGAAAAATACTGCTTTATGGTTAGGTGCATTGGTGATCCTAAATTGTCCCTAGTGTGTCTGCCCGGTGTGTGTGTGTGCCCTGCGGTGGGCTGGCACCCTGCTCGGGGTTTGTTTCCTGACTTGCACCCTGTGCTGGCTGGGATTGGCTCCAGCAGAACCCTGTGACCCTGTGTTAGGATATAGTGGGATGGATGATGGATGGAGTATCCACAATGCACAGGGGCCAAGAACAATGAAGTCCAGCAGCTGTTTTGCTTTGTGATGTTCCCAGCTTGGACCTTACTGGAGTAAAATCTTCACTTATGTATCCACCGTGTGCTCACAGTGATCTGTTATATAGTGCCTTTCATGTCTGTGTTGGACCTTCTTAACACACAAATCACATCATACTATTACATGTGTGTTATACACAAAGACAAGTGTGATGAACGTCAGCCTGACAACACCTGCCTCATTCTCCTTATTCTCTACTTCTACTCTTCACACAGTTTATTTAACTTTTATTTCAGTTCTGGTCCACTAAATTATAATTTGAACAAGCTTGGTTTTAGTCGCACTTGGTGAAAAGAACACTGGTGGAGATGGCAGAAGGTTCAATAACAGAAGACATGCTGAGCTCAGATTGGTCCAAAATCACACAAGGCCTGACCATTACACAATGGTCAGCCTGACACCACGATGTCCTGCTGGTCAAACGGGAGCAGCAGGGAAGGACAAGACCAGCAGAAATTCTAAACTGTACAGAAACATAACGTCTCCATCTGTCCATCTGGAGACCACACTCTAGAGCAGCCTACACAATCACAAAATGTCAAAAGAGGTCACAAGTAGTAAAAAGATGTTCTCGTTTAAGAGTTTCTCGTACAGTAATGGCTGGGGTCCCCTGCACAAATTCCAAAGTGTCACACGGTCAGGAAATATCATTCATAATGAACAGCCCCCTCAGAGGTGACCCCCACAAGCCGATGATGCTTCTGTCCATTTCCTTAGGTCAGGTTTAAGACACCGTGGTTGACATCACTTCTCCTGGACATCTAAGCAGGCAATGTGGTGTAGTGGTTAAGGCTTTCAGGCTCAAAACCTGAGGCTATGGGTTCAAATGCTGATCATGACACGGATGACCCTGAGCAAGTCGCTTCACCTGGCTGGGCTTAAATTAAGAAGAAAAAGAAATGCAACAATTGTATTTGGAAAAAGTCACCAGTAAAATTAAAATAAATAAACACATTTAAACTGCATGGTTAGGGCGAAGCCCTCTCGACAAACAGAAACGGAGAGGGCGGACATGGACTTCATCTTCCGTACTTCAGTAAGGAGAAAATGTTCTTTCCGTCACCCTTTTTAAAAAGTGCATTGTAAGGTTTTAATGACACAGCACCCCGACACAACGAAATGAAAACAGACTGCGAGTGCGGGAGAAGGTGATGGGCCGCTCGATACTGAGGTTTCGACACCGTGTCGAGCTTACGGAGCACTGGATGTTTCAAATGCACCCGTCACGTGATTTTGAGGCACGCTAGCGTAATGACGTCATTGATATCCTCGCTGTCAGCAGTCGATTTGGTCAGGCAGTCGTCTTTTGATCTGTTTGGCTCAAAGTGTAAAAGCAGTTGTTCTGCTACACCGATAAGGTGCGCTAGCGCGAGTTCAAATCCTAATTGAAGCTCGTATATGTTGAAATAAGGATTTTGTATAAAACAGTTATGTAGTACTTGTCTGTAAGTAAACAAATATTTTTTGGAGACATTATGAACGATTTACACGGGGCACCTTTTTCATTGGTGTGGAATCGTGTCCACCTAGAATCTGTAACAAATTAATGAGCATATTTTGCGTAAGGTAGCACGTATTATAACAATCCATGAATCTATTCTACCCCATGTCGATCATATCAGAGAGGCTAAGAAACGCTTCACTAAAACTACGTTTTTACTATTCAGTGATTCCCAGATCTGTTGCTGATTTGTATTATTGATTTCCAAAAAGCAATGTGAGTAAAAGCGTGTTCTGCATAACTAATCACAACTGTCTTTAAAACAGAATCAGCGCCATCAACAGTGTCTTCTGAAATTGTAGGAAAGCCTCGGGAATTCTGCGTTAATGAGACAAAAAAGTTGTAAAGAAACTTTACGAATTCATCCAGAGGTGAACGTAAAGATCACTCAAGTACTGACAAGAAGGAGCAGCTGGATAAGCACATCTGGAGCCAAACTTTCAAAAAAGCAAATGACTTCGTCAGCAACATCCTTTCCTTGTAAATGCATCTTATTAAAGGCTGCGCTTTGGGGGGGTAAATAAGTAATCTTCCGAAGTGCAGCACAACAGAGAAAATCATTGATGTAAATATAATTATTGAAAGAAGCTTTTGTCGTTTCTGTATTCTTAAACCATCTTCCAGTTCCACAATCCCCCGCAGTCAATGTCACTTTCAATGTTCTCTGCTTCTTACCTGTCTTGTTACCAAAAGCATCAACACTCAGTTTCATTCAAGGCTTTACCGTCCTTCCTTTCATAGACATAAAATAAAACACATTTCCTCTACATGTCCAATAATAATAGTAAACTGGCAAGAACGAGAAAAAGCACAAGATGTGAATATTCATGACAAGAGCCCTCAGCATCAGGGTGAGGATGTGCCTTGTCACCCATTACGTGAGCTCGTCTGCCATCCCTCAGTTGCACTGGCACACGTTACACTGGGGGGCAAATGCAATGGAGAATACCGACAATGTAGACCTTCAGAAATGGAATAAATCGACTGTATAAGTAGAACATTTCCGATAAACGATGAATTTTGTTAATCATAAACAATGCAACATAACTATTATATGTGTTGTTACTTTTTTATTTATTCTCACCAAACGTTACATATCTACATGGGAAATGAACATAGGTAATATGTTTATAATCATTCTCACTAAAATACACTGTCAAAATATATTAATCAGCAAATTGAGACACATTAGCCTTTAGGAAATATAAAAAAGCGTCATTTAGGACAGAATGCATTGTTAACGTGACGCACTCTCTACTGACACGATGTCACGAAAAAAAAGAAACAGCGCAGTCCATACAAACTCAAATCCTCCTTGATGTTTGGCCTTATGATTAATTGTCAATATCAAATCAATAAAGTCATTTTAAGAAGATGACAAGTCTGCTATAGTCAGTTCAATTAAAGCTCCTTTTCAAAAGTTTCCTTATACAGAATATAAAACAGAATCTCAATGATACGGGACTGTGAGTAGTAACGAATAATATGTGACATTGGGAAATTATAATTCCTAATAACGGGAACAAGTAAAAACTACGACTTCCTAAAATGGACACTGTAAATGTAGGCATTTCAATAAATCATTTAGGAGACTTGTGTGTGCATTTCAATATCGATTTAAGAACTACGTAGGCCACCTGTTGTACTATAAACGGTAGCTCAAGCAGCACTTAACAGTAAATAGTCTAACAGGACAATGACTGACTGAAACGAAGATGCTGCGCCGCAACAATAAAGGTTCACACTGTCACACTGCATGTTTAGAAGGCGCTGTTTGGTTGAAACTGTTTATAGTAGATAGTTGGAAGTGCCGTATAGCGATCAGACACGAAAAGACACATTTAGGCATGCTGCACAGTAGTTTGTTTTTCCACAATACAAATTCAGGGTCTCCAAACACACAAATCTGAAGCTTATTACGTTTTACAGTGAAACTCTTTACATACACAATATAATTAGGGGTGTGTGACCCCTGCCCGACTACGGTGACCCAACCTTCCCTTGATAGCTCGATTCATTCGCTATCCGTCCAATTAAGTTCGAAAATTTTGTTAAATGGAGGAATTGAAAAAAAAAAAAAAAAAAAAAACTTTCACAAGAGGAGGATCAACGACGCAAACCCCTGGTGTTTTTACTGACAGACAGTTGCAATATCAGTGAGCCACCTAATCGGGATAATTAACGAGATCTGCACAACTGAACTACTACTACTGTTCTTACTGCGGCGGATGTAGAAATATGTTGTTTGACATATACACGTTAAATTGGTTTAATTGACACGAGAGTATCATTGTTGTATTCTCCTAATGAAGACGAAAAAATTACATTTATAGATGTATACTATATGACATACGGTTTTGAACAAAATTAAGCGTTCCATAAAAAGGTTGCACGATTTACCTAATCTTTTTATATTTATACAGTTTGTATATGACAATATATCTTTGACACTATGTATCAGACAAAGGAAATCACAGCAATCCACAAGAACAATAATTAATTCTCAGCAACTACCTGAATTGTAGTTTAACTATATCAACTGAAGTGTGTAATGTCAATACGAATTACAAAATATAACTAGAGAGTTAAGTGTCAGATAGACTCTCAAAATATAGAGGTCAATGCCTTTGAGTGTGCTGAGGCTTCACAAAGATTCAGTAACCAGTGCGCATGTCTGCTTAGTGCTTCGAATTATTCATCGAGCTCCCGTTTGAAGTACATATAGCATCAGCAGAGTACAAAAACTCGCAGAATTTCCAGGTGAAATGAATGTTTGTGGATGATCAGTACGTGTTAAATGATTGTGCCCGATAATACTTAGTGGCAAAAAATAAAACTATAAATTATACATCGTACAAATGCCGACTTGTACAATGCATAATGCTGCAAAGAAGAGCTTTAGTAATACGGGTTACGACACATCTCTCACTATAATACTCTCATAAATATCCATTCTTCGCCTCATGCAACGTTTTTATGCAACACTGAACGTATGTCATATTGTATACATCTATATATAATTGTTTTCCTTTTCATTACATACATAAAAAACATTCATTATATACATTGGCCCTGTTGAAAACAGTAGTGGTGCAGCGGTAGAGTTGCTGCTTCATAATAAGGCTTTCGTCGGTTCAGGTCCCACAACCACCCACTGTGAATTGTAACCCAAAAGAGTCTGTTTTTCTTTTTCTTTTTCTTTTTTTTTTTATTTAACAGCAAATTCCAAAGTGGACCGAGAGCGAGCAAGGCGAGAACACTAGTAAAGATATATCAAATGGAAACGGGCATCTTATTTTATGTCTATAACAAAACAAATTATTTTAGTGACGATTTCAACTGTTATTGTAGTTGTTGAAGGCGAGTTTAGCAGTTTAAATTTTTAAATATTAAATTAATAAGCTGTAATGTGTTCTTACTTTGAGTGTTTTCTACACGGTAAATGTGTTAGTAACTGGGATTGCGCCTCTGTAACTGGAAGATTGCTTAGGAATGATACAGACTGGACAACTGTATGTTTTAGGAAATGTTTAATTATTGCACTGTGCTGTGACTAAAAAACTTTTTACTGATCGCCTGTTTGGACCTTGAAGATGTGTTCACGAGGGAGGGATGCTGTTGTTAAAAGCAAATGTTTTTTCAACAGCAGGTCCAGATGTGTTTATCCCGCTGCTTTTTGTTGCCTCAGCACACAAGAGGATCTTTAATGCTGACCTTGATCCATTGGAGTGCCCCGTGTGTGTCTGTGTGCCGGTGACTGATCTGCGCCGTGTCTCTCAGCCTCTCTGATGTGCTCCGGATTGACACCTTTGAATGTTTGGTGGAGCAGAGCAAATTCAACCTGATCTACCACAATGGGTTTGTTATCACCTTATTCAATGGAGGGGTTCATGGACGTCAAATGGCAATGAATGGAAGATGAATTAATGTAAATACATTAGCTTCCATACGCAATTAGTCTAAGTGGGGATGATTCCCGAACAGATCTCTTATGCGATCCTTCCACAGTATCTCTCAAAATTATTTAGTTCAAATTGGTTATAAAGATTTCAATCCAGATCATTTTTTTTATTATTGTTAATTTTGATGAGTCTTTAAGTTGGATCGAACTCGGGCTAGCACTACGCTCAGGACTTGAAAAGCAACCACCTTAGTTAGTTGAGCCACTGACGGCGTCGTTTCTTCAAAGCGAACACGTTACTTTTGTGCTCCACAAAATATGGTAAACTATTAATATATGAGATATTTCAATACTTGATCGAATAATAACATCTGTGATTTAAGGATTTCATCTTTTCTTTCTCAATTGTGCTTACCTATATCATGGCAAAGTACAGGGATACACTTTTATTTTCCGTCTACTCCATTTTAATTAAGTCAGACCAAAGAAAACATTTAAGACTATTAAATGTGATCTCAAGAAAAGATGAGGGTTAATTATAATATTAATAACAGGAGCGATTATAATGATCCATGAGTGAGGCGTCTTATTTTGTTTAACTCTTGCTATCGTATAGTGCATTCTGCCTGTCGGCGTTAGTTATATATATATATATATTTTTTTTAGACATCAGACACTAGAAGCTGCTGACGAACCCTTTTCTTCGTTGTCAGTCTGTAGCTGAGAAAAAATAAAAGCAATAAGAGTTTTAACAGACGTCATTGAAGTGGAGCATGAGTTTGTGTAACGTTAATAAAAATGGCCAGGAGGTGTCACTAGAGAGATGAGTGTCAAATGCTTCGAAGCGCCGATACGATTTCCGACACAATTGCTTCAAATGTTTTGATGCTTCGTGAGGCTTCACTACGCCCATCAGTAACCTGAACTATCGCCCTGAAATATGTGAAAGAAAAGTTCTACAAGTGTTTCTAATATTCTGCCATTAGATGTCGCAATTTAACCTGACAAAGGACTTTTTGACAGTCATACTGAATTTATATTGTAGATAAATTTAACATAAACTACTGTCCAGTGTGCTTAAATGTGTGTTTTCATTTCTGATCGCTGTACGGCACTTCCCTTTAAGGGCAGATCGCAATCAATTGTTTCAGCCAAGCAGCGCCTTCCAACCATCCAACATGATAATGTGAACCTTCGTTGTTATAGATGAGCGCTTCATTGAAGTATCGTTTATGCACACACTTACCTCTTAAATTATATACTAAATTGCTAACATTTACAGTGTCCATTTTTGAAAGTCGTAATTTTTACTCGTCCCCGTTATTATGCATTATAATTCCTCAGGGTCTCATAATATTTGTCACTACTCACGAGTTCCGCTTCATTGAGATTCTGCCTCTTATGCTGTAAATGAAAACATTTTAAAGGGAGAGTTTATTGAACTGACTGTAGCAGACTTTTGATCTTCTTAAAATTATGTAATTCTTGTGATATTGACAATAATTATTAGATCAAACATCAATGAGTCTGTGAGTTTGTGTGGACTGTGTTGTAATTGTTTTCGTGACATCACCTCAGTACAGAGAGTGTGTGACGTTAACAATGCATTCAGTAACAAATTAAAACTCAAAAAGTGGGGCGAACATGAAGGATGACCTGCTCAGGGATCTCAGTTACGACTGCGGGTGCCTGAAGGATGAAGGGAGGAGTTCTGACCTCTGAAGACCTGGCTGCGCTGTGCGGATATCTATATTATAGATGATTGTAACAGGAACCTTTTCAAAATCCCTCTTCAAGGTCAAATTCCATATGTCAGAGTATACTTACAATTTCTGGGCCGGTTCTAGACAGGCATATTTAAGAGGCAGACAGAAATGTGAAGGGTGCACATGACGAAAGGGAGGGGGGGTGGTGGTGCTCTGGATAACTGTTTTTGTCATGTAATTGGATTGCACTTTGTCAGGCCTCTATCCTAAGACCTTTCCAACTTGGCTGTCCCACCTGAAGGCTAAGCTTCTGCTGGTGTAGCTCTTAGGGTCACTGAGGCACGCAAACCCCCTGGCCACGATAAGGTGGCAATCTTTCAGGAGGAAAACTGAAAAATAAAACAATAAAAAATAAAATAAATTATTCCTCATCAGATTATAACAACTAAAAACATGACATTTACCTTAATTGGATAGCCTTTATCAAACATATTTGAACCCAACAATAACACTTCTCACTATTGCCAATATTAACAAAACTAAAAAGGGTAGGCCAAGTTATATATATAAAAAAATCAATTCACCAAGTCTTGAAAAATAAAACTGAAAAACAGAATAAAAAAATAAAATAAAGAATAAAATAAAATATCCTTCCAGATCTTTACAACCAACAACATAAAATTTATCTTAATTGGATGGCCTAATTCTCATATAAATATTTTATTCTTACTTTATTTTGCATAAGACCTCTCAATATAGCCAATATTTACAAAACTAAAAAGGGTTGGCATAGTAATTAAAAAAAAAAAACAATTCACCATGTCTTTTCCTACAATTCTCAAACTAATTTGTAGAACACGAGAACAGATTTAGAACAGAACATTTGAACTTTTTTCTTCTTTTTTTGTCTTTTTGTCTTATTTTAAGCTTGTTTTGTTTTGCAAGCAACTGAACTCTGTTTGTAACTGAACAGCTCCACTCTCCTTTCTCCTCAATCAACTCTACAACAACAGTCTCCTGTTTCCCTTTGCAAAAACTCTTCCAAATTCATCCATAACCAAGTAATTTGTTATGGACTTCTCATGGGACAAGATCACCAAATTCCTCTTTCTTTTACGTAACATGGTGTGACGATAGGGGGTTGGGTCCCGTGACAAAGTGGAGAAGGAACTCTCACACGATGCTGAAGACACACCAATTACCAGGGCTGTTACATACAATTTATGCAACTCAGGAAAGGCTTCCTTGTACTCCTGCAGGAGTTTACACACAGTGGACAGGTCTGTTTCCTTTGGACATTTTTTGAGCAGCATCTGTTTTGCCACAAGAACTTCATTTTCAGACTTACAACATCTGCTACAGTGCCAGCCATCACAGCCAGAGGCTGCAACAGGGTGGGATCTAGAAATGCGCTAGATATGGGTGCAAGACTAGATATGGCTCTCATCAGGTCAATATTCTTGTGTGAAAATCTAGTTTCCATTTCTGAAATGGCCCTGTCAAGGATGTTGAGCAGGGATCTTTTCAGAGACTGATGGGGGGAAATGGTAGGGTCACCAGAGTCTGTATGGCCCAAAGTTGAGAGCACAACACTTTGACCCAGGTGTTTGCTCATTGTTCTCCTTCTCTTTGTTGGATGTGACTCATCCTCAGCAGGAGATGACACTTCCCAACAGTCATCCTTAAGGATGTTTTTTAAGTAGTCCAGTGCTACACTAACAACCTCAGAAGCACTGCACAGATCAACTGACTGAGACTGTAGAATAGCATTTGCTGGTTTCAAGACACCAAGCACCTGCACTGGGAACTTTCCAATCTCAAAGAAGTGATGCCTCTTAATTTGGCATAGCAGGCCTGATGCCTCGGTGCACAGGTCAACTGCAGCATCATCATCCTCTGTCATTTCATAAGAATTTATTCTTGATTGTCCACAGTGCACCTTGTCACCTCATAGTGGCTTGTCCATCTGATCTCAAGCAGCCTTTTTAGACAAGGTGCATCATGTTTATTGAGCACATAGTGGAGGTGAAAAAAGTTGTAGAGTGAACTAGATAGGCTAAAAAATCTTTTTGCACACGACTCACTCTGCATGCCATGCACAACCACTAAGTGCAGTTGGTGGTTGTAGCAGTGGATGTATGGGACATATCTGTCAAGCCTCTTTTGGAGCAGAGCTTGTACACCACCTCTAACCCCACTCATTACAGAAGCCCCATCATAACACTGGCTAAGCACACTGTCAGCACTGTATCCAGCATCAGAAACATGGAACAGCAACTCAGAGGTGATGTACTCTGCATCAAGTTGTTGCAACTCAAGCAACCAATAAGATTCTCCTCTGGCATGGAATTTCTGACAATCCGTATTCTCACAGACATATTTTCCACATTGCTTCTCATCCTTCTCTAAGGTATATTCCATCAGTTTTAGAAAAATACCTGAAGCAATGCCATCATTATTACCCGCTGCATCATGTCTCAAGGTTTCTGCAGTAACAAGGAGCCCCAACCCATTTACACAGAGAAGCCTTATAGCACTTACCGATACTCTTGACATAGTAATGGTTTTTTTCAAGTTGTGTTTTACCAACTAACATTGAAGCTGCTTTTATGCTCAGTCCAGATGGTTGAAGCATTCACATGGTTGTGGCTGGACACATGCCTCTGTAGCCTCTTGTCTCGATCAAGTGCTGCTTTCCAGTTGTTAAAACCATTTAAGGTAAAAACTACATCCCTCTCATTAACAGTGCTGCCATATTTCCAACAGGGGAAACAGAAGCATGTGTCCAGCACAACAGAGTACTCCAGCCATGGTTGTGTGCGGTACCAGGCAGGATTAAATGATCTTAATGTTGTACCACCAAATACACATTTGGGGTAACTACCCAGTATTGGCTGGGATAGTGTATTGCCATTTAAGTCACTGGGTAGCTGAGCGGGTTGCTTTGGGGCAGCAATTGTTGGCAGAGGTACAGGAGAAGCAGTGCCTGTTGATGCCACAGGAGTAGACATGCTAGCTGCTGTCTCTGATGTGCCAGAAGCAGAATCATTGCTACTGCTATTGGTACAGGCAGCAGCAGCGCCACACTTTTTAAAAGCTTGGAAAAAAGGATGCATCTCACAGCATTAACTTTCCCTTTGTGAGCTGCTGGAAGCTGGGGTGGAAAGTGAATTAGCTTTACTAAAATCGCTGTGATTACATCAGTATATGAAACGAGAAAACTGTTGAGTGCAGAATTGAAAATTGGTGTGGGGCTTTGTGTCGGGGTCTGACAGACAGACATAGGTCCTCCAGTCGGCTCTATGTAGCAGACAGGCTCACAGTGGTGCTTGTGGGATTGAGAAAGAAACACTTCTGTACCAGACAGAAACTGTGAGAAGAACAATGGACTAGACCCCATTGATTGTACAAATATAGATAGATTTTTAAGTTGTTAATTATCTCACAAGTTGCTATGATTTGGACGACAGAGATTTGCTGCTTCCTCAAAGCCTCCCGCTGTTGCTGCGCAGCTCATTTTACTCTGCCCTGCGTACTGAGAAACCTGACACCGGATCATTTGCATACTAACAGTGATTGGATGTTTAACTGGGGGAAGAGTTATTGCTACCCAATCTGCGGTGCCTACCCGATTTGCGCGCGCATGCACACGCATGTGCAAAGCTATACTATTGCGACCGTGCCCGATCTGCGTTTTTTTACTTTGCGACAAGAGTCCCCATCCGACGCGCTCTCTGCTTAATTAAAATTCATTTCACGACGCTGCCCGATTTGTTCTGCGCATGTCTAATGTTTTACGACAAACGTCATTTGTCAGGTTTGACTTGTACTTGCGAGTCATTTTTGTGTTGCCGTTTATCTCCGTCTGTAAGTGGACTTCTTACTGGAAAAGATTGCAACTTTTGAATTTTATAATATCTTGGAAGATGTGTCGCCTGAAAAATAAAACTCCAGTTGAATGAAGAGGGAGCGAAATGTAATGTGACATGCGTCTGTGAACTTTATAATGGACATGTACAGCTTTTTGTAAGTACATCATTTATAGTTGCAATACTTCGTAATGTTGTGGTTTAATCGTTTAAAAAATGACAGCATTTTCCGTGTTTAGGTTAATGGATTAATGGATGTATGTAATTTATTTCATAACACCCTATTAGCATTTGGTGGTGTGTTTCTTTTAACATTAGTCCACATTTTTAATCTTAAAGAGCAAACAGCATGATAATTATTAAAGAAAACAATGTAATCAAGGTGTCGAATTAGGAATAGAATTAGGAGTGCACGTCTGACATTCGACCAGTGTAAAGTGTGCCCTCCAAAGTCATCAGTATTTTTATTATGTTTATCAGATTACATCAATACAAGGGTATATCGATGAAGGCTAAATTACATAGGAGAATAGCAACAACTAACTTATTACAAGAAAGAGGGATGTAGATAATAGCACTACAAATTGTTAATGAAGCAGCTCAGAATCTCACACGTTTTAATTGCTTTAGTGTGTTTTCCGTTTTTAAAGCTATTTCTAGCATATTAATGTCCAGACAGAAAGATGTAACAGACGGTCTAATGTTCTGAATTTTTAAGAACAAGAAATTTACGAAGCAAGGAAACCACTGTTACTGCATTTTCTAACATTTAGTCTTCAAAATTGTATACAGAAGAATAACAAGAATTAAAGAGTGACATATTGTTTTGTCATTTAAGACAGTAACAGAAATAAATCTTTATGAAACATTTTGGAATAGGAGCAGAAGTAAGAAATGTGAGAGGTGATTTGTCTTCATTTGTACAAAAACTACATTTCAGGGATATATTAATGTCATACTTATGAATTAATCTGTTAGTTGGCTACTATTTATTCATAATTTTGAAATTGATTTCTTTAATCTTGTTTGGTAGAAAAACTTCTATGGCACAAAACAGGCAATTTTAAAATGTATGTCCAAAGTCATCAGAGAACTGTTGTGTGCGTCTGATGTGGCACAATGACAGACCTGGCACCTGCTGTTGTCATGTATCATTAGCTTACCGTTTAAGCTGTTGGTTTAGCAGGAGTACACACACATATATTTAACTGAATATAATGGAGAAGGCTTGCTCCTTTAAAATGACATTTTTAATTGCTGCAGTTAGAAAAACAATGCCCCTTTATTGTATTTTTTTTTTTGACCCTACAGGATGCCCAGTGGTAACCAGCCTACCATGTGGCTCAACAGAAGCCAGTGAACCCGAATTCTGAGACACAATTGGATGTTCTTTTCTTCTGCTTTTTAGATTCCCAGTTTGGGATGATGTGCAGTTCATGTTAGATTTGCCATTTCTACTGCATAATTCCTGCAAAGCCTCCCCATATTTATTATTTGATCTGTAATATTTTGCTGCCTTGAATACTGACCTCTATGTTTGCTCACTCTGTCCAGTGACTAACACAGGCTTTTTAATTTTAGACAGGAAAGCCTCAGAGTGTGAATCCTCACAAACACAGAGACTGAGGCACATCAGTACCAGCAGTCACTAAACAGGGATATTGTTCCATTTTGTAAAATGACATTTATTTTCTTAAGTTACTGAGCTTTGTTGTTGGATTTTGAAAGAACCAAGACTTAATTTTAACTTAAAACAAAACTAAGGCAGGAGAGAAAAACAAAGATGTTTCCATGTAAGTAATGACACCTGAGCACATCACATTAGAAGTTCACATATACAGAGATTGTAACACAATTTCTACTGTATGCATAATGTAAAAGTAAAAAAAAAAATGATGCGACATATAAGGACAATTAAGTTGGGGTTCTTTCAAAATGCAACAAAAAACCCCAATAATTTAAAATAATGTTGTTAGACTTTACTCTAAGCAGAACTTTATCTATTGTGATGGTCTACTTTGGTAATAATTGATATACAGGTGAACCAAGAAAGGAGGCAGAACAAGAAGAGTACACTTTATTAATGTTTGAACTCCGTGAGTGAACATCGTGTATCTACTGTGTTTAGGTTTTTAACAGTTACAGTGAAATAGAAGAGTCTGGTCGCGTTATGGGGCCCAGTTAAAGAAGAAGGACGGAGAAATGTGTGCCTTGTTGAAGTAGCGGCTGCCCTTCCTGCCCAGCACTTCTAGAATTCTCCATCTAAACCTCTGTTCTGATCTGCTGTACCTTTGCCAAGTGATCACGAGGTATTGGCCTATTTTGTTTTTCTTTTCTTCTGAAAACTGTCTCAGTCTCATTTCACTGGCTACCTGTCTCACATAGAATTGATTTCAAGGTTCTATTAAATAATTAGAAGGCTTTGAGTATTTTAGACCCTGCCTGCATTTTTGAGTGTCTGCTCCCAACATTTCTTTTCTCAAATGTTGCTTTGCTTTTTATTCCAAAATCAACCATAAAAACTGGCAACTTTCTGTACTCTGGAATGCTTTGCCAACAGAGAAATGCTAGGCTACAAATGTCAAGCATTTCGAAAAACTTCAACAAGCCCACTTTTCTAATTTGTCTTTTTGTTTGTAATAGATTAGAAATAATACTCTGTACACTTTGTAAGCTCTGGACTGGGCACTAACATATGCTGTTTATCTCTGTTGTCTTTTTCCAGTTTGTTGCAATGGTGCCCCCCTGCGTTTCCGCCATCTGTTACATCAACTCAAACTTCCTGTGATAGAAAAAAAGTTCACAAGATGTCCTAGAATGGAATTGTGATTGGAGTGAGACGGCCACAATTATGTATGCTGGGATGTGCAGACGGGGGTCTGTGTGGGCTTTGGCTTGAGACCCCCAGAAGTTTATTATCTCCAGTATCCTTGAAGGCTGCAAGTCTGTCTTTTTCCCCAGCCATTTGACCTGGCAGTGTATTTATTACAAAGGACAAGGACCCCTCCATTTGCTTCTTATTTACTTTTATAATGCCTTCAATTTTCTTTGTAACTGTATATTTTTGTAGAGCAATTTGAGCTACACTTGTAAGCAAAGGTGATATAGAAATATTATTAGTGAATAAATGTTAAGGGACAGATCAGGAAAAATGTCAGTTTAAACAGAACACATTTTTTATGGAATATTGCTGGATAATAACTCTGACTCTGAGCAGTATCTTGTTTATAAAGCTAAAATAGCATTTTTCCTTTTTTGACAAATTGAATGATTCACTTTTACTGTGTTCAAAACTTGGCTAACATTCTTTTTAAAGATCTGTAAATATATTTGTGTTCCCTTTCCCTAATAGTTTTTAAAACCTCCCCAATTTGGCCATTTTCGCTGTATTTGTGTTCTAGTTAAATGCATTTACCTTATTATACATCTTTATTATTATTGAATTTTCTACTCATATATACACTGCTCACAAAAATTAAAGGAACACTTTAAAGAAACACATTAGATACCTCAGATCTCAATATGAAGTTGGATATCTATACAAATAATGACAGGGCAATGTCTTAGGAACAAAAGGATGCCAAGTCTTTTAATGGAAATAAATGTTTTCTGCCTACAGAGGGGTCAATTGTGTAGACGGACATCTACAGTAATGTTCAAATCCATCATTATAGAAAAGTGATCAGTAAAAGAAACAGCGTATAAATCAATATCATAAACTGAAATATCAAGTGTAAGAACGAGATCAACGGTGTGACTGAGAGAGTGAGTTGGCATATTAATATGCTGGATAAAATCAAATGATTCCAATAGTGATAAAAAGTCATTAACCAAAGGTTTCGATTGACAACAAATATCCAAAAGAATCGCAACACGTATACACGAACATCACATTGTCACTGATCACTGATCTATACGCATACTAAATTAACAGTTCATACATTTTACCTGGACAATGTACAAGTAAAATTTAAGGCCAGTACTGAAAGTGCCAGAGATCTGGCTGAATCTTGGCTATCAAACAAAAACGCCATTAACAGACATTTGGACATAAATCCAGCATATGCAAACATGTTCATAATAAACAAAACTTCACACCAATATAACCCCGGATGACACTGACTTATACACCTCCCGCAACCCCAACCCCCATCATGTAATTTTTTGCTATATACAGTATTGCCTTTGATTCTTGTAAGTCTAAGCATTATCCTCTGATGAAGACCCTTGTAGGGGTTGAGAGCTCAGGAATAAAAACTACTTTATGATACGTGAGTCATTTTTCTCCCTTTTTGGATCTCCATCTGCAAACTCATATATATATAATATATACACACACATACACATGCAGTACCAGCCAATTAATACAAAGATTAAACGACATGTATTTCGCCCTGATTGAGCTTAAAAGTGCGCACACCTTACAGGGATCGATATTTGGACACCAGCATTATGCCACGAAGGCTGGTTCATTTATTTTGCAGGATGAATATTTTCATTATTGTCAACTAATGTGGAACTAAAATTAATACACCGTAATGTCATGTTGTTAATCAGCATGCACAGTTCAGATCGGGACGTGCCATAAAATTGATTGTTTTTTTCATTAAGCGCATGCGGCAGTGATGGGCTGCTCGATATTTTCGACACTGTGTCGAGCTTTCGAAGCACTGGTGCTTGAAGCGCCACTTCGAGGCTTGTTTCAAATGTGCCCGTCACGTGATTTTGAGACATGCTAGCGTAATGACATCATTGATATCTGTGCAGTCAGCAACCAATTTGATGAGAAGGGTATTGCTGCAGACCGGAGACATTATGGGTGGATCTGAAGGTGGGATAACTGTCAATCAAATTTGACTACAGCAAATCATATTGCGCTAATTCAGAACTTCCACCAATGAGATTATTGTTACTCTATGACAATCAAAAACTGACCTGTCCAGTTATCAGCATTTGAAGTTGTCTATCAAGTGTAACTTTAACCAAACGTTTCACAGTTCGTAATTCCTATCTCTTTAAGGTTCCACCTTATTGAGTTTCCTCTTAAATAACCTGCCGTTGCACCAAGCAATGAAACTCCATTAAACAAAATAAAAAAAGAAGCTGCAGCGATGAAACTCCATTAGACAAAAGAAGAAGAAGCGACAAAACTAATTGCTCGTATTTTTGACAATGGAAGCAAGTGTGCTTCGAAATGAAGACGTTTGAAATTTGCACAGCATTCTTCGTATTTCTAATAACTTCGTGTTGCATGGTTATGTTTGTACTGTGAACGTTGATGTTTGTATTAATAATCATTTTTCGCGGTAGTTGATTTATATGCAGTGCTTGAAGTGGATCGGCACTCAGCAGTACTGGCAACTCTACAAATTTCACAAGGCAAGTTTCACGAGAACTCCTCGACTGTGCATGGAAGACAAATAAACTTTTACAAGCATCCAGGAAACGCTTGATTAGTCCTTCTGTGGTAAAGCAGGCTTTGGATAAAGATTAGATTGACTACAGTGGTGCATGATATGACCTTTTTTCTATTCAGTTTAGTTACTTATCTTGGAGTAACGTGTCTTATTTGTAATACCAAATAATCTGCGATGTTTTTGTAATAGAATTTCATGGTAGTTTTGTGCAGATGATGCCTGCCATTTCTAAACTGTTAAAGACTTTCCTGCAACGTGCAGTGTGACAATAACTTGTATGTGACTCAGACTGACAGTCGCGATGTTCACAGAGCCTTTCTAATTAATTACAAGTGACATTTATATTTTTTCCTTTCAGCCAACTTGTTACAAGAATATCTTCTGGAAATTGGATGTTAAAGAAAAATCAGGTAAACTGCAAACCCCCGTCTGTTAAACTCATAATTCACTTTTTGTGTTTGACTTTCATGTGTATTTTTATTTCTTTCCTTCTTTTCCTAGGACATCCCTGCTGGTCCAGTAGACTGTGGAGTAGACACGTTGATGGTGTTTGAATATGAACTGTAGGCTTTATGTGACTTTACATTTGTGTTTCGATTGTGTAGGAGTTCAGTACTTTATCTCTTATCCTCTCTCAGTCTACTCTTTATCTGACCAGGAGGGACCCTTTGAGTTTGCTGCTCTCAGCCTTTTAAAGATGCTGATAATTTATATATATATTGTGGAAGCCAGGCCGGACACAGACAGGCGGACACGTTCAAATCACCCAACACACGTTTACTAAACATATTTACAGTGCACGTAACCCCAAAAGTCCCCAAAGTCCTGGCCAATAGTCCAAATGCCTTACTTTCTTAAGGCTGCGTCCTTGCCTCTTTCAAGACCTTGTCCTGCTTCCACCTGACTCAAGTCGCTCAATGGAGGGAGGTGGATGTGCTCCAGGTGCATCCCGACAATCTTCCGCTGGCACTCCCCAGTATGGCAGAAGTGCCGGCTCAGCATCCGGAAGCACTCTGGGTGTCCCCCGATCCTCTTCCCCCCCAGCACTTCCGGGTGTGGTGGAAGTGCTGAGGTCCATGGGCCCCTACAGGGTTGAGCTTCCAAGCTCTGTACCCGTGGTCCCCATAGCCACCAGGGCAGTCACCCCCATGTGGTCTGAGGGAGGCATAAGCCCTCTTCCGGTCCTCTGGGGTGTCCCAGCCGGGTCGTCACCCAAGCCACCTGTGACACTATATATTTTTTTCATGTGTGGCATACCTTTAACTGTGGCATTCATTTAAAGTGCCCTCCACTATTAATGGCACCCCTTATAAAAATGTTAATTTTTAAAATATGTATTTCTTGATGAGAACTTTGATTTTCTTTGAATGAAATTGTTTAAATTAAAAGTCAGATGTTTCTAATTTTTTCAGTGCAAGATGACGGCTCTTCAGCAAACTATTTTTTTTCAACCTTTCTTACTAATTTTTACAAGGGGTGCCAATAATAATGGAGAGCACTGTTTACAGTTTATCCTTTATATCTTAGGATGCCATGCCTATGACTTGTATATTACTTTAGGTAGTGTCCACATTGGTGTATTCATAATACTCTGAAATATGATGTATTCTAAAAAACTATTGGGATAACCATGAACGAGAGCTTGTGTAGTGAACGACAGAGGAATCTTCAAAGTTTGAACTCCATTCCAAAGTGTCCACTTTACTGAGGAAACAGGAGTGTTCAGCCCAACACCAGGCAGCCAGCTTAAGACAAACACTTCATGTGACAGTTTGATGTTTTATTTGTGTGTCCACGCTGGCTGTGTGGCTGCAGTGTGGCGGCGGACTCGAGAACAAGGGGCTGCAGAGATCAGCAGGGCCTCCAGGAGGACTCAACATGAAACACTGTTGGAGTTCATCATAAAGGGCCATAGAGCAGATGATCACCTGCTGGTAACTTAGTTCAGATAACAACATCTAGTAGCAAAGAGCAATGATGACTTTATAGCACCAAACTCTTGTATTTTCTTGTCCAACAGGCTGTGTCAAACAAATGGTTTAAAAATGATGAAGATCCTAAAGGTCACCAGGTAATGACCTCTATACAGTAGAAGATGAGGAGCTGACAGATGGCCTCTACAACTACCTGATGAAGTGCTGTGAAGAGCTGTAGGCACTTTGTGAAGATCCACAGAGTTCACGTCATTCTGGATATGCTGATGCCGGAGGCTCATTTGGCTTCAGTGAGTTTCTGAGTACAGAAAGTGTCTCTGTGAGTGACGTCCTCTCTGTTTCTGTGTTTGTCATCGGCTCTTATTAAAGCTCGAGGAACAGATGAGACAATTCTCTAGTAGAGGCAGAAGGTCTGTTCATTGATGGACGAGCAGACTGTGAGTGGGACGTCATGTGGTGTTGGGGGAGAGAGAGAGACGGTCCTTTCTGTTTCTTATCAGCACCATTCGTCTGTTAAACAGAATAACATTTTACTTGTAGTGAATTTAGACAAGAATATAAACTAAATAGATATAAATGTAAATATATATGTTTAAAGTGAAATTTAAAATCTCTTAAATATATTTCTCTTCTGGTTCGTCCTGCTTCCACCTCAAAACCGGTCCTGCCCACACACATGCGACACGGCATTTCTCGATTCCTATTTGTTGTCTTCCAAATCCTTCCCCACACTGCCTGCAGCCTCCCATACACCTTGCTATTTTCGTTATACTGCAACAGTTGTTTCCTAAGCCTTTGTTATAAAGTGAACGACAGTATCTTCTCTATTCTCAACGTCATCTCTATTCCACGATCCGGTAACTGCCTGTTCCCATCAGTGAGTTATTTTTTGACACAAACGGCTGAGCAAGGCAATGCACTCTCACGTCAACATAGAGCAGTAGATTTCGTTGCATCACATTGGGATAGATTTGTAGACGTTCCTCATGTTGTTCTTTCCAATGCAAATCGAGTTATCACAAGAAGTCAGGAGTACTATCAATATATGGCAACATTGGGAGTTTATGGTGGTGAAGCTGAAATTCAAGCTCTTTCAGAGATTCTGCATGCTACCATTGTCATTTACTTCAAACACGACCTCAACATCTCGCCTTGCATTTACAATTCTGGAAATACTCTTTTCATTTACCTTCTGTACTCAGGACAACTGGACAATGGCCACTATGAAGCCCTCCTACCGATTCTGATCATGTCTCCATAGCAGCATATATGTCTGATAACACCAACACATCAGTCCTCAGTCATTCTTCTCTTTCACAAAACACTACAGTTTCGTCTACTGGTACAACCTTCCTCTGCGACATTTGTAGTAAACCTTTTAAAACAAAACCAAGCCTTGCCAAACACAAGAAAATTTACTGAAACGACAAATTGTTTCAGTGTCACACTTGCACAAAACGTTTTACAACGCAGAACTATCTTCACAAACACACAAAAAATTACTCAGCTGAAACATTACCTGACCTCCACTCCAGTAACACATTCTTCGAGTGCGATTCCTGCAACAAAACTTTTCAAACGCGAACCTCACTTGCTAAACACAAGAAAAGGCATTCTTCCCAACAAATATATGAGTGCCAGAAATGCAATAAGAAGTTCACCACACAGGATTGTCTGACTAAACACAAAAAACTCATTCACAAGTCTTGCAATGCGACATCTGCAAAGCAACATTTCCAAACCAACACAGTCTCAGCAGACATACACACAATCCTCTTCCCGTTACCACAGGCACTTCTTCACCTCATTCCTGTCTTCCCATCCAAGAGTACAACATTGGGACTCCATACCAGCAGTGCAAACACTGTCATGCACTATACTGGCCTGCTGAGCGCAATACATCCAACAAGTACTCCAGGTGCTGCCACGACAGTAAAGTAGCTTTACCACCTTTGTGGGAGCCACCTGTGCCTTTACAACAGCTTCTTACACAGCAAACATCAGAAGGTAAAAATTATCGTGAACACATTCGAGAATACAATTCTTCTGTAGCGTTTGCTTCCATGGGTGCACAGATAGCTCAACCTCCTCGCCACGGACCATACTGTTTTAAAATACACGGGCAAATTTATCACCAAATCTCTCCACTATACGCTAACACTTCTACCTCTCCAGGATATGGACAGCTGTATGGTTTTGACACAGCGCAAGCTACTAAAGTACACTTACAAAATAAAGCAAATTCTGCATGCAGCGAAAATGTACTTCTCCAGCTAGATTCTATGCTCAGAGCAATCAACCCCTTCGCTAAATCATACAAACACATGCATGAAATTGCTCAGTCCAGTCCAACAGCATCTGTACGAATGGTTTTCAAGGAAAACCCATGGAAGGATTTCCGACGATACAATGCTCCGACATGTCACAACGATGTTGCAGCAATTTTCGTCAGAGAAGATGGCGAACCCCCTGCTTAAAGGGATATTTGCATCAATCCCAGAGGCAACACCTGTAAACAGATTTTCACACTCAAAATGAATTGTGATCCTATGGTTTACCCACTTTTATTCCCTTATGAGACACTGGCTGACACAAAGATTTAAAAACATGTTCCCGATGAAAGAACCGCCAACCAAATAACGCTTACTCAATGCCAATTTTACGCATACAGATTATCAATGAGGAATACATTTTGCACTCCAGCGGCACGCTATTCCAATAGTATGCCATAGATGCGTATGTTAAAACAGAGGGCGTGCGTCTCAACTATCTCAGATTACATTAAACAAGATCTGCGCATGGAACAATACAAAGGACTATCAAACACAGTGCAAGCAAAGGCTGAAAATAACAATGTACGTGTAGGCAAAATGATCATATTATCGTCCACATTTGCAGGAAGTCCAAGATACATGCAACAAAACTATTAGGATGCCATGGCCATAGTAGGTAAATTAGGAAAGCCTGATTTATTTATCACTTTCACATGTAATCCTGCTTGGCCAGAAATTCTACATGCACTGTCAGATACCCAAAGACCGGAGCACAGGCCTGATATTGTAATACGAGTCTTTTGAATTAAGCTGCAGGAATTAGAGACATTCTACAACAACATCTTTTTGGGGTTGTTATCTCTTATACTTACGTAATCGAATTTCAGAAGCATGGCCTTCCTCATGCCCACATGCTGTTTACTCTTCACAATAATTCTAAAATAAGAACCAAAGATGACATTGATAAATATGTCACTACTGAACTCCCTAACCCTGACACTGACCATAAGTTATTTGAATTTGTTACTAAATGTATAGTACATGGACCATGCAGTACAGCAGGTAACCCAACAGCATTGTGCATGAAGGATGGTACTTGCACCAAGCGATTCCTGAAAGATTACAAGGAACACACGCAAGAAAACATTAACGGTTACCCAATCTACCGCAGAAGAGAAGGGCCAACTGCACAAATAGGCAAGTTTATAATTGATAATCGATGGATAGTTCCATACAACCCTTGGTCGAGTAAATAATTCAATACACATATTATGTCGAAGTTTCCTCATCTCTAAAGTCCATCAAATATTTCCACAAATATGTTCACAAAGGTTATGATGCAGCTTCCGTTACATTACAGCAAGAACATGCTAACGATGACTTGGTTCATGATGAAATCGTGACTTTCTTGGACGGAAGATATATTAGTGCCACAGAAGGTATGTGGCGTCTTAATGAGTACAGTATGTCAAACAAATCTCACACAATTATGTGATTACCTGTCCATCTTCATGAACAACAAGCTGTCCTGTTTTGTGAAGGTGAAACATTAAATCGAGAAGCAACGAGAAAAACCATGCTAACAGCATGGTTTGACCTGAATAAGATGGGTACTCATGCAAAATCACTCCACTATATAGACATTTCACACTATTATACTTTCGATTCCAAGGCTAGCATGTGGAAGCTACGACTCCAAAAAAGTAACGCTATAGGTAGAATGCCAATTTTCTCTATTGAAGACTCTGAACGGTACTACTTACGCACCCTCTTAACTTGGTTTCCAGGAGCTACTACTTTCGAAGTGCTACGAACCATAAATGGAAAGATATGCAGCTCATTTAAAGCAGCATGTCAAGAATTAGGTGTCCTTAACGATAACAAGATTTGGCACGACACTCTTTATGAAGCTACACAAACTAAGATGCCCATACATATGAGACAACTCTTCGCTATCATTTGTGCCTTTGGGGGTCCTGTGAACATCCCGGACCTATGGCAAATACATAAACTGGCAATTTGCGAAGACCTGTTTACTAAATATTCCACTGACACTGCCCCAATGTACGCTCTCGCGGAAATTAATGAAATACTCAATGACTCTTGAACAATTTCATCTCCCAGTGACCAAATTCATCCCATCTTATACTCCCACCTGTGTTGACATTCTCCACGAACAAAATGTAGCTTCAGATTATACACAACAACTCAACGATGATCAGCGAACAGTCGTACCATCAGTACTGCAGGCAATATACAATCCACCTGTTCATTCCAAGAAATGTTTCTTTCTTGACGGCCCCGCAGGAACAGGCAAGACCTTTGTATACAAAACTCTCATTCATTCTGAGAGAGGTAGAGGAGACGTTGCAATAGCGGTTGCTTCAACTGGAATCGCAGCAGTATTTCTATCTTCTTGATTTCTCAATTCCTTTCTGTTTTCCATTCCTATTCTTACACCGCCGTATGCTACGGTGGGCATCGTCTAGAATGCATTAATACATGTTTACTACTTGTGAAAGTAAATCTTTTTAGTGAGAGAGAAGAGTTTGCCATTTTGTATTTGAACCGCAGCAATTGGAAGCACAAGGTCAGCATCACTGAGGCTTTTCAACTTGGGATTCCATCTCAGCGCCTCCTCTGATAAACGTGTCACTGGCTTTACTGGTCTTTGGCCTTTTGGATTTCTGAGTACTGAACTGACTGACTGCGCGTAATAGAGTTGTGGAGATTTGATTTAACTATTGATGTCAATAATAAAGGACACTTTTATTGTTAAAGATCATTGATTAACTTCTGTATATTTGAAATTGTCTGCTCATCTGTTTTTAGCCAATTCATGTCATCATTTTTTCTTTAATTTTTATAACTGCATTGTACAGTTTTATTCCTTTTTTGTACATTAAAAGTAAACATGTCTATTGCCATTACATTGTTCTTTTATTTCTATATAATCCATAGAAATGGGCGTCCTTCAGTTTTAATACTTCAGCTTCAGTATATTCTCTGATCAGTCTGTTTGTTAAATGAATCTTCGTTGTTAGTTCATTATTTCAATTCAATTATTAATTGTAAATATTTCTTGACATGGTTGTACAATTTATACTGAATCATTTATTAATAATCTTTTGTTTTTGGCAGTGACAATACTGAGTGTTTATTTCATTTGTGCTGGCCCAGTCTTCTTGTGTATTAACACAACTAGAACTGAGAGATTTGAGCAGAGCCTCCACTTTTATCATCATGGACTACAAAAGGCACACTGGACTTTACTGGACTCACCGGTAATCCTACAGGATAACACAGCTTGGAAACTAAGCATCCTGATCAAGACTTTACTGTTCACTTACAAACACAGTCAACAACAATAAGGTTCTTGCGGATCTTTATTTAGGAGTCACATTTTTATAAAACTTGCATTTAAGATAAATGGAGGGTCAGAACTTTTGAAGCTCAGTATTCTAAAACCACGACTGACAGCTGGAAGCTTGTTATTCTGAGGGCCTGACATTAAGTGTGTGTCTGTGTTTATATTTATCAACCTAATATATCAGTATCAACCTACGACATACAAGAATAACACAAATGCCTTACCAGAAATATTGCCAAAAAAAATTCCCAGCTGACTGAATGATTTAATGGTTCAGACTTGACAGCCTCAGTGCAGTGTGTGCTAAACTGACCAATAAAGTGGAGTCGTCTACAGCTGTACAGGTTGTTATGTCAGGGCCGTCTGGTCAGTTCTACTGGAGTAGACACACTCGGTGGGCTCTTAATATGCCGTCTGCTTGGGTAGTCATATAGGATGATGCCCAGCTGAACTATCTGCCATCTCTAACTTGTTACCAGTTGTAATGCTGAAGCACATCAGTGCCTGCTGTACAGTTGGACTCCTGGCTGCCTCCAGTCTCAGAGACCCTAAAGACAGGCTAATGTGTTCAGTACACCATTAGGACCTGATGGAGTCAAATGGAGGATCTGAACTACAAACAAATGTCTGTCAAGTTTCAATCTCTAAATGTAACTGTTACATAAGTAATATGTATTGATCCAGGCCTTTAATGACCTCTTGGGCACGGCCATCAGCGGTGTGTCTGTCTGCAGAGAGAGTGTCGACCTCATTGAGAGGTTTACTTACCTTGGCAGTGACATCCATGTCAATTATGTAACAGTGTCATCAAAACTGGAGTTAAATTCCTTGTATGTGTGCATATTTGGCCAATAAATGTGATTCAGGTAAGTGTATGCCACATTTATGACAGACAAATTGCTTCTCCCTGTTTGAAATCTATTGTGAGTCAAAAGGTTGTTTATTTGTAAAAACTCTTTGCCACATTTACAGCAGTCGTTTGGCTTCTCCCCTTTGTGAGTTTTAATGCGGGTACAGAAATGGCACTAATGCACGTTGTAAATGACATTCTGATATCCTCTGATGAAGGAAACTGCACGGTAATTCTGTTGTTAGAGTTAAGCACACCATTTGACACCATTGACTATTCTATTTCACTACAAAGGCTAGAAAATTATGTTTAGCTCACAGGCACTGTGCTCGCTTGGTTTAGTTCTTATTTATCAAATCGATTCCAACACGTACAGAAATGTGCTGATAGGACTCCATCATTACACACAGAAGTGAGATATGGTGTCCCGTTGGGCTCAGTACTCTGACCTTTACTGTTTTCACTTTTCATGCTTCCATTGGGATCTCGCAATAGGAAACATCATGTTAATCTTCACTCATATGCAGATGATACCCAGTTATACCTTTCATCAAAACCACATGAAGGTTCTCTGATGTTGTCTTTAATTAGTTGTGTTAGTGAATTAAATGAGAGGATTATTGATTTAAACACAGATAAAACAGAGATGTTAATTATTGGAGGGAATGATGCTGATCACAACAATATTTTGTTGTCATTTAACTCAGTTGGAATCACCATTAATTATACTGAATCAGCCCACAATCTAGGCGTTATTGTTGACTCTAGTATCTTATAAATGTTGGGAAATTAAGGCACTTTCTAAATAAACAGGATTCTGAGAAATGAATTCATGTATTTATTTCTAGTAGGATTGACTACCTCAAAGTGGTGTTCACTGGATGTTCAAACTGTTCTTTATACAGCCTCCAGTTAATACAAAATGCTGCTGCAAGAATTCTTACAAGAACAAGAAAATATGAACACATAAGTCCAGTTCTTAAATCCTTACACTGCCTCCCAATTAAGTTTAGGACAGATTTCAAAATCCTCCTTTTAAATATACTGTATAAAGCCTTAAATGGCCAAGTTCAAGATGCCGGTCTGCTTAGGACTCCAAGGATTAATAAAATAACAGTGGAAGGTCGAGCTTTTAGTTACAGGGCCCCTAAACTGTGGACTGGTTTGCCTGCTTCTTTAAGAGATGCCCCTTTGGTCTCAGCTTTCAAATCCCAGACTCACAACTTCAGTTTAGCAGACCCTGACTAGAGCTGCTGAATAACTGTGTAGACTGCATCACTGTTGTTTGTAATTAGCACTAAAACATAACATGATAGTTAAAATTTGTTACTAACCCTCACCTATTCTGTTTCTCTTCTTGCATTTCAAATGTGGCACTTGATGCCATGGTCCACCTGCCAAGTTGTTCTGGCTGCCTAAGGTAAAGTCATCTCTGATGGAGGATCGCAGAAATCATCGGGTAGAGGAGTCCTTTCATCGGATTGGCTGGCCCAGCGCTGTCTCAGCTGTGGAATGGCCAATAGGGGGAGGAAGCTTGATGGCCAAGGTCTCCAGGACTCTGAACAAATCCAAATTGTATTATGTTATATTATCTACTGTTCAATTCTGCTCTGTATTTGTAACATGGCTATCACACTATTGTATTGTATTGAGGATTACTTGTGTTCTGTGTATTGACCCCTTCTCTTTGACACCCACTGCACGCCCAGCCTACCTGGAAAGGGGTCTCTCTTTGAACTCCCTTTCTTAAGGTTTCTTCCGTTTTTATCCCTACAAAGGATTTTTTTAATTTGGGAGTCTTTTCTTGTCTTCTTAGAGCATCAAGGATGTGGGGGCTGCACTTCTTGTGTGATTTTGGGCTATACAAAAATAAATTGTGAAGAGTGCAATTGTTTGCGGTGGGCTGGCGCCCTGTGCTTGCTGGGATTGGCTCCAGCAGACCCTTGTGACCCTATGTTAGGATACAGCAGGTTGGAAAATGACTGACTGAGTTCTATTGTGACAGAATTGCTTTCCACACTCAGGACCGCAAAACGGCTTCTACTGTGTGAATTGTTTTGTGATCCTGTGTATTGCGTGTTTTTCTGAATGGACGAGTAGTAACTTTCTCTGACTAATAAGGAGAAAAGAGAAATCTTAGTTATTGGCAAACATGGACATTGTGAGGGCGTTAGAAATAAACTTGGTGCCTTAGGCTTAAAAGTGAAATGTGAGGAAAAGAATTTAGAAGTAATCACAGACTCTGACCTAAATTTTAAATCACATATTAATCAGATTACCAGGACTGCTTTTTCCACTTCAGGAATACAGCTAACGTTAGACCTCATAACTTTATAAGGCAATGAAAAATTAGTTCACACTTTTATTTTCAGTCAAATAGATTACCATAATGTATTCTTTACAGGACTACCTAAGAAAGCCATCAGTCAGTTACAGTTAGTGCAGAATGCAGCAGCAAGAATCTTAACCGGAAAAAGAAAATCTGAGCACATTTCATCAGTTTTAGTGTTGTTACATTGGTTACTCGTGTCATTTAGAATTTACTTTAAAATACTACAACAGATAGTCCCCTACTTATGAACTTTTGAGATGTGAACTTTCATACAGTATATATGAACAAAGTGGTCCTCAAGTCCAAAATTAGCACTTAAGGATAATTTGCATGTCTGCCAAATGGTGGCAGCAGGGTTGGGAAAATCTTTATAACAAAAATAACTATTTCATGTACAGTACTTGTAATTTGCTCAAAGCACATTAAAAACTTCCAAAAAAACATTGTTTATATGTCCAAATCAAGAGCTGTCTGAAACTAAAACATTTATCAACAGATGCCAATACGTGCTGGATTTATGAACAAAATGGACTTACAAACAGACTGCTGGAATGGAACCTGTTTGTATGTAGGAGATCAACTGTAATGGTTTACACAGCCTTAAATAATCTCACCCAGTCCTACATTTTGGACTCTCTGTCCCCTTACATTCGCAGTCATAACCTCAGATCTTCAAATGAAGGTCTACTTTTAATTTCAAGATCCAATCTGAAAAGAATTGGTGAGGTGGCCTTTTGTAGTTACACACCTAAAATTTACAATACTTTACCAACAGAAATTCACCAGACTAATACTGCAGAACATTAAAAATAATGATAAAAACCCATTATTTTAAAATGGCTTTTTCATAGCTACATTTTAGTTTTATCCTTATTAGTCTATATGGACACTGGATTATCATTGTCCCATTGGATGTGCAGTTCCATACTAATCTGTACTATTCTCTGCTGTCTTCTCCATTTCTTCTGTGGTGACCATGTGCTCCACCACATCCTGATCAACATACCACACTGCCTTGTGTTTATGGACTGAATGGCGGGTCTCCCAGATGTCCACATGGCTATCATCATCAATATCTTCATGTGAAGTATGTCAACCATGAGGACCGATTTAGGTACAATGTTAGGTAGAATGCCTAGAGGTGGCCGGGCAGTGTTTTAGCCTTCGATCCCCTGCAGATTTTCTTCTTTTTGGACGAACTGGAGTTTTTTTTTTTTGCTTTTTTTCTTTCCACTTGGCCATTCAACATTTCCTTTTCCTTTGTTGCATACTGTATATTATTGCCTAATATTGTTTATGTTTTATATTAACTTCCTTCTTATTACATCTTGTAAAGCAGTTTGAGCTACATTGATTATATGAAAATGTGTTACATAAGTAAACGTTTTTCCATGAAAACTGTTTGCCACATTCAAAACATCCAATGTGCATCAGAAGAGTATTTCTGTGCCAAGATTGTTTACCACATTCAGAACAGCAATTCAGTTTCTCTCAGGTTTAACTCTTCCAAATTTTCTTTGTGTGCTTACTTTCAAAACAGGAGGGAACTTTTTCGTATTTTGTTTCTTCCTTGCCTCTCTATTCTTAGGACTGAGTCGTCCCTAGGAACTAATACTTCTCTTATCCAGGATTTCTTACATCTGGTTTTCTGGCCTCTATTTTTCAGTCAGTCAGTATTACTGTGCTACAAGTGACCTTCACCTCCTCATTTTCCATTGTGGTAAGTTGTGGTCCCAGTGTCTTTCTGTTGCTGGTAAGTTGTACTTCTTGCTAAGTTTCACATGAATGAGCCTGGCCACTTTGTGGTGTTGTGCAGTGTATAATCCTTCAGCAATCAGTACCTCACACCAGGCAACAAGATATGTGACTGTTTCTAGCTCTTTGTGGTAGAAGTGACAATTATGGGTTATTTTTTTGTCTACTTTTAATCGGAACCACTTTGTGTCCAAGACACTGTTTTGTGCACCTATGATGAGGCGTACATCTTTTGGTCTCAGTTTGCCCTTCATAAGCCATGCATGAGCAAGTTCTGGTTCACATGAGGCTGTTGGAGGTAGGCAGTGTATTTACCACTTTACTTGTAGTTTCCCCAATTTGTTCTTTTTTGTTTTCATCAAACTTTATGATTTTTTTCTTCTACTGCTTAGCATTTTGTACTGTGTTCATCTGTGGACAAGGTGGGGGAGTTTCTTTTATTTTTTTCTCTCTTGTGTGAATTCTTTGGTGGCTCTGAAGATTCCTTTTCTGTGAAAACTTTTTACCACATTCAGAACAGTCATATGGTTTCTCTTCTGCGTGAATTCTTTGGTGGCTCTTAAGATTGCTTCTCTGTGAAAACGTTTTGCCACATTCAGAGCAGCAATATGGCTTCTCTCCTGAATGAGTTTTAATGTGTATCTGAAAATTACTACTGTAAGAGAATTGTTTTCCACATTCAGAGCAGCAATATGGCCTCTCCCCTGTGTGAATTCTTTGATGTTTCTGAAGACTGCCTCTCCGTGAAAACATTTTGCCACATTCAGAACAGCAATATGGCTTCTGTCCTGTGTGAATTCTTTTGTGGCGCTGAAAACTGCTTCTATCTGAAAACTGTTTACCACATTCAGAACAGTCATACGGCTTCTCTCCTGTGTGGATTCTTTGGTGGATCTGAAGATGGCCTCTCTGTATAAACTTTTTACCACATTCAGAACAGCAATATGGCTTCTGTCCTGTATGAATTATTTTGTGGCGCCGAAAACTGCTTCTTTCAGTAAACTGTTTGCCACATTCAGAACAGCAGTGAAGTTTTATTCCTGAATAAAGTTAAAAAAAAAAAAATTAGTTTTTAACCCACCGCTTTCATACTGATATGTTACAACACTAAATAAATATTGGTTTATGAACAAACTTTGATAAGCATAAGCAATCGTATGACTTAAGTAGCAAATGAATAGAGAATCAACTTGTTCATTTTTTTCCCCATTTGTATTGCAACTACTCATCACATGAGCACAATTATAGGAGCCAAGAAGTTAATAGTAAAATAAAAAGATCACTTGTGACAGGCACAATCAACAAGACTATAACTGATATATATATATATATTTTTTTTAACTACATTACAGAATGGCAACATTTTGTCAGCACATTCTTGAACTATTATAGCATTATATATTGTTAATTATTGCAGGTAGAAAGTAATAATCATTATCACCCATCATTACATTGGAGTGTGTTATGCGAGATATTTGAAATGAACTTTTATTAAACAGAATGTGTCTTAATATTTAATAATAATTATACTTTTTGTTTATACAAGGTGCCTTTCTGAGAACTCAAGGACATCGAACAAACAAACAATATATAAATAGACAGTTATAAAAAACTAAAAACATCAGAAAATATAAAAATTAAAACCAAACATAACCACTGTAATAATAAAGAAAAAGCAATTTTAAAAAGATGCATTTTAAGTTTACATTTGAAGGATGAATATGATTTGATATTTCTAAGCTCGGTAAGTAATGAATTCTAGAGCTTGGGAGCAGAACGGCTGAATGCTTTGCTCCCCATGGTGGTTTGTCGGGTGAGAGGGACGGTCAGATGGATGGAGGAAGAGGATCTAAGGTTACGGGAGGAAATGGCAACATGAAGAAGGTCAGACAGATATGGAGGGGCAAGGTTATGAATGGCCTTAAATGTTAATAGCAGAATCTTAAAATCAATTCGAAACTTAATCGTGGGCCAATGGAGCTGCTGCAAGACTGGAGTAATATGGTAAACAGAGGAGGTTCGAGTAATGACGCGAGCTTCAGAATTCTGGACTAGCTGAAGCTTATGAAGAGAATTATTAGAGAGACCAAAGAGGAGTGAATTGTAATAGTCCAGCCGAGAACTAGCAAGACTATGAACAAGAATGGCAGTGGTATGGGGAGTGAGGGAGGGGCGGATGCAATTAATATTACGTAGGTGGAAGTAAGTAGACAGGGTGATGTTATTAATGCGAGATTGGAAAGATAGAGTACTGTCGAGGATGACACCCAGACTCTTGACCTGAGGTGATGGGGAAACAACAAAGCTATTAAGTAAAAAAAGTAAAAGTAATGAGAAAGATATTGGCTTTGGATAGTGATGATTTTGAACCAATGAGGAGAACCTTAGTTTTTGTTTAATTTAAGAAAATTCGAAGAAAACCAGGATTTAATTTCAGCAATGCAGTCAATAAGTGAAGGTGGTGGAAAGGAAAAAAGGAAAAGGTGGGTTTACTAGCAAGGTAGAGTTGGGTGTCATCAGCAGAACAGTGAAAATTTATTTTATATTTACGAAAAATATTGTCAAGGGGAAGAAAGTAAATAATAAAAAGAAGCCACATCTGAAGTAAAAGCAGTGGGTTGGGATGTGAAAGTTTGAAGCTGAATGAACAGAGTGCAGCATGAGAGGTAGGATCTAAACCAATCAAGTGGAGTGTGGGTAATTCCAATCAGAGATAATCTAATAAGGAGAGTGTTATGACATATAGTTTCAAAGGCCACACTCAGATCAAGGAGGATGAGAATAGTAATTAGACCGGAGTCAGCAGCCGTAAGAAGGTCATTGGTAATTTAAACAAGTGCCATTTCTGTGCTGTGAAGGGGGCGATAACCAGACTGGAACTTTTCATACAGATTATTATGAGATAAGTGGGAGTGGAGTTGGATAGCTACTATTTTTTCAAGAATTTTGGAGATAAAGGTCAAATTAGAAATAGGGCGAAAATTATTGAAGTTAGTAGGATTAGCACCAGGTTTTTTCAATATTGGGGTTATAGCAGCAGTTTTAAAAGATGAGGGAATAATACCAGTAGTAAGAGAAGAGTGAATGATGGCAGAAATGAGAGGGACCAAAGAGGGGAGGCAGGCTTTAACCAGAGCTGTTGGGAGGGGGTCCAACTGACAAGTAGATGACTTGGATTTGCAGATGAGATCTTAGATTTCAGAGGAAGTGGGAAGCTGGAAAGAAGAAAGACTGAATAGGCGAGTAGTAGTTCAGAAGAAATTCAGAGAGGATCTGGACCGAGGTGCTGATGTATCCTCTAGATTTTCTAATTAAAAGGACATAAGAGAATTACAGAAAGCAGTTGAGTAAAGGTGAGATGGTAAAGAATCTGGAGGTTGTTTAACATTATTAAGCAATGAGAAATAAAAAGTTGGAGTTACTTGTATTACAAGTAATTAACTGAGTGTAATAGTTAGATTTGGTTTGGGCTATACAATCCTTGTATTTAAGTACATGATTTTTATACATCTCTTTGTAGACAAAGAGTCCAGATTTTTTATATAACCTTTCAAGTTGCCTGCCCTTAGCTTTCAGAAGCCGAAGTTCAGGCGTAAACCAGGGGGCAGAAAAAGAAACAGATCATTTTTTTAGCGGAGCAAGAGAATTAAGAATACCATTAAGACAAGTGTTATAATATGAGATCAGTTGTATGGGAGTGGATAAATGATAAAAGTCCATTTGGGAATCAATTCTAGAAGACAGCAAATTCAAGTTAATACAGTCCCTGACAAAAGTCTTGTCTCTTCTCTATTTTGTAGAAACTCCTGCTATTAATCTAACTTTTAATTAATCAACTGGTGTTAGAAAATAGCTCATATGAAAAGCTAAAGCCCTCCCAAATGATGTTTAATGCACTGAAATAAATTAGTTTCACTGAAAAAAGATTTATCATTTAATCAAGACAGAAAGGTCAAATTTGGGCAAGACAAAAGTTTTGTCGCTTATACAGAAAATGAACAACTTTACTGCAAATCCAAAAATATGTCAGCAAATTAACTTGTGGTGCTGTGAGATCCAAATTTAATATCTTGTATGACTTCCATGAGCTTGAAGGACAGCATCCATGCGGTTTGGCAAGGATTCATACAATTTATTGATGAAGTCATCAGGAATAGCAAAGAAAACAGTCTTGCATGCCTCCCAGAGTTCATCAATATTTTTTGGCTTCCTCTTTCATCCTACCCACATATGCTCAGTGATGTTCATGTCTGGTGACTGGGCTGGCCAATCCTGGAGCATCTTGATCTTCTTCGCTTTAAGGAACTTTGATGTGGAGATGGAAGTATGCGATGGAGCACCATCCTGCTGCAGAATTTGGCCTTTTTTATGGTTGGGAATATAAGAGGTAGCTAAGATTTCTTGGTATTTTAGACTATTGATGTTGCCTTCCACCCTGCAGACCCCTCGCATACCCCCATACTGGATTTAAGCCCAGACCATGATTTTGCCTCCACCAAACTTCACTGTTTTCTGGGTAAATCTCAGCTCCATGCGGGTTCCAGTAGGTCTCCTGCAATATTTGCGGTGACTGGTGTAATTCAACAGAAGATTAATCTGAAAAATCCACCTTCTGCCACTTTTCCAGCGCCCATCCTTTTAGCAGGCTGTGGGCCTTGGCAAATGCCACACGGTTTTTCAATTGTCTTTTGTTTAGTGCTGGCTTATGGGCACTGATTCGACCATGGAGGCCATTTCGAGACAGAATCTGACAAACTGTTCTGGTTGACACAGGGACCTCAGGTGACCAGGTCTCGTGGAGCTCTGCTGCAGTGGAAAATGGGCTGGCCTTGGATTTTCGAGCCAACAAACGGTCCTCTCGAGCAGTTGTCTTGCGGGGTCTTCCTGACCTGGGCTTGTCAAAAACGTCTCCAGTCTCTTCAAATCTTATTTTTATCCTCTGAACTTGACGCTGAGACACATTGAAGGTGTTTGCCACAGCAGCAGTGGATTTGGTCTTCAGCCTCTTGATAATCAACACTTTAGTCTCAGGGTGAATCTTAGGCAGGTTTGCAGAGGTCTAGTTGCAGTTGATGTGAAGGTCTAGTGTACTGGGGTTCTTTTTATACACACCTGAGACCCTAATTGATCCATTAGTCGTCACAGGTGAAGCTCATATGACAAGGCGACAACACTCCTGTCTTGCCAAAAATTGACTCAATGGGCTTTACACCAAGCTGTGAATATTAGAATACTTTTTGTCAGTTTCGTTTTGCACTGAAACATTATTACAAAAGCTGATGGGATTAAAATGACCCATTTCTTGTAACAAAATCTTGATTAGAAATATATTTTAGCGGCACTTCAGATCAATTTGTACACAAGCGACAAGACTTTTGTCAGGGACTGTATTCTTAATGTTACGAAAAGCTATGAGACGGGGGAGCTTAGGAACAGAAAAAGTAAGTTTAGCATTGAATGAAAGGAGAAAATGATCGGTTATATGTTCATCTGCTGTAAGATCGAGAGGAACAACACCAGAGCAGCAGATCAGGTCCAAGATGTGTCCTTTACAATGGGTAGGAACATCAGTGTGCTGCTGGTATTCAAAACTGTCCAGGAAAGATAAAAAGTCTTTAGTGAGAGAGATATTGTCCAGATGTATATTAAAATCCCCCAGCAGAATTATATTTGGAGTAATTGTAGATAAATGGTCAAGAAAGGTAGCAAGATCGTTCAAAAAAATCACTGTTTGATTTAGGAGGACGGTAGACAGTTGCAATGATGGTAGGAACTGGCCCAGACAATTAACACACAGTTGCTTCAAAAAAGCTAACAGCAGGAACAGGCAACAGCAGCACTTTCCACTTCTCGCAATAAATTATCGCAACATCTCCACCACACCAGAGGCACGGGGTTGACAAGAGTAAACAAACCCCGGGTGATGGATTCATTAAGTTGTGAAAAGCCTTGAGGTTGCTACCAAGTCTCGGTTAAACAGAGAAAGTCAAACTTACGGTCAACAAGGAGATCCTGAAAGAGATGTCCCTTGCTCGTGAGTGAGCGGATGTTCAGTAGACTGAAGCTGACAATGTTGCTGTCGCATTTGACATTGGTGTTAGTCGACCGAGCTAAGCTGGTCAAGACACTGTGGTCAGCATTCCTATCTGTGTTACATGGAGGGTGCCGAAAGTCGCAATAGAAAGAGTTAATTCCTTTCGAAGCAACCATTCGGAATCTCCAGCAGGACCCACGATGGATGTATCTCCGACGAGGGAAAAGTATGACGTCCGGTTTGAAATGCAGCACAGACAGCAGAGGCACAGACTGGAGCCTCTGTAAACAATTAGTCCAAAGCCACCAGACTCCATAATTTTTTTTTTTTAATTTGATTTTAAAAAGAGGCAGAGGATAGTAAAGCAAAATCATTTTAATATACAATGAGAACAGAGTAAAATTTAAATGAATAAAACACGCAGGTCACTGAAAAATCCCAGAGACCCACGTGACACCTACCCTGGAACAGCAAACTGGACACTTGTGGCTGAAATGTGAAATATACTTCTGTCTTCATACCACCTGGGGCAAGGGCTTTTTTGTTGCAAATTGATTTAAAAATGCATTTAATGGATTTCATTTCTTCAGCTAAAATAGGAGCCTCTAGAAAAGCAGCATCATTTTTGAAAGTTTTGGAAAATTAATAAAATTTTAAAAACACATCAATCACTTTGAAGACAGGACTTCAGCAGAGGGGAAAGCTTAAGAAAAATTATTAATTTCCAAGCAGTAGTTAGTGATATTATCTAAATTATATATCTGTACTACCACTATATTTTTGCTCGATATGGGACATAGACTGCACAGATGAGATTTGTCAACCTCTAAGAGCTCACATCTCGCTCAGCCAGAGAAATAGCAACGACTGCGTACATAAAAATGAATTCTCAACTCTGCACAAGCTGGTCATTTACCTTCTCTTTGATTAGCGTCATTTTGAGCTTGTGGACTGGATCAGAAAAACACGAGTGTATTTAAAAGATTATTCAGACACTTCTCAAGATTGTCAATATTACTGTATGCCGAGTGACAATATTGGGAGGCATTAGCAATAGTCAGGCTTTGAATATGCTCTTTAATAGCCAGTCAAACACAAAGTGGATCTCAAACAGAGTTTTTGTTTAGTGTTATAAATTCCTCAAGTTTAGCAGAGGTTTGTTTAATGAAATCTGCATGAAAATGCTGATGAGGGGAGAAATAGCTGAAACGTAATGCAGCAGTGGTCAGACAACGAGGACAAGAATACAAATACATCAATCGAGTTTAGATTCATAATAAATCTGGCAAGCGCCTGTGAAGAGGGAGGAAAATGCTGATTAATCAGGGAAGTAGATTCATCGAGCAGGGAGTTAATAAATGCATTTGCACCCATACCTATGATTATTTGGAATATAGAGAAAGAAAAGAATGGTTGAATACAATGTGTTATTCTATGGATGTGGGACATAGACTGCAACACAGGTGAATTTTCTCTAATCAATTTCCATCAACACAAAACCTGCCTCTGAAAAACCTCTAGAATCAAGAAACTTCAGTGGCACAACATAGTGAACTTGGTCCAAAGCTCCATGATATTTTACTTGTGGCCGAGAAAGACACTGCCACACACTAACACATGGAGGCAGCTCAATGAACCAAAAGAAAAGAATATTGAAAACAGACTGTATCAGTCTAGCACAAAGATAATAAATCAGCAACACTTGAGTGCCTGCAAGTAAAAGAGAAGACACTGAGATAAGACAGGAGAGAGTAAAACAATGAACAGCAATAAAGGAGAACTGTAAATGAAATATGTTACAAGGTGCCCAAACGAGTTAACCCAGTAGCCCCACCAGCAATCATGTATAATGTAGACAGTAACTGCAGAATCCCACCCCTAAACCGTATATGCAAAAAACTAAACCAAGGTCTCTCAAATAAAAACACAGGTAAAAAATCAACAGGTTATACAATACAATTTATTTTTGTATATCCCAAAAAAGTCTTGCAATGGGCTCAAACAGGTCCTGTCTCTTGACAGTCCCCCAGCCTTGACTCTCTAAGACGACAAGAAAAAACTCCCAAAAAAGACGGTAAGGAAAAAAAATGGAAGAGACCTTGGGAAAGGCAGTTCAAGGAGAGACCCCTATCCAGGTAAGTTGGGCATGCAGTGGGTGTCAATACAATACAATGAACAAATCCTTAATACAGTATAAAAATAAAAATTTTACAAGGACGGAGCAGAATTTAACAGTAGATGATATCACATAATATGATTTGGATTTGTTTAGAGTCTTGGATACCTAATCCATCAAGCTGCCTTTCCCATTTGGCCATTCAATGGCTGAAACAGTGCTGGGCCAGCCAATCTGATGAAAGGACCCCTCTACCCCACAATTCCTGCAATCCTCCATCAGGGATGACTTTACCTTAGGCAGGCAAAACAACTTGGCAGGTGGCCCATGGCACTAAGTGCCACATTTGGGTACCAAGAAGAGAAACAGAATAAGTTAGGGTTAGTATTCAATCATATTTATCATGTTACTTATGTTTTAGTGCTAATGACTAATGTGGAAGACAAATATTCTCTTAGTTCCCTTGTAATAATTCATGTCTGAGAAGTAAGCTTTACGAAACCAAGTAACAGCATGCTTTGTTTTAGCAAACAGAAAAATATTTGTGCAAAGGACTCAAGGTCTGAGCATTCCACACATGAGTCTGCCTTATCACGTTTTCCCTTAGCTTACATCTGAACGCCATAACAAAAGGGGCCAAGAAATCAAGTTGCACAAGGGGCGTTGAAGGGGCTCAAGGATTGTGTATAATAAAGTGTTGACTATTATATTTTATAATGATATTAAATTACGCATTCTAGGGGTATAAAACTGGACCCCACCCAACAGACGGGGTTCAGAAGAGCCCTGATGCTGTCATGTATATTTGATTGTCTGCTTTTCTGAAACTCTTCTCACCGTGACTCTGAAAATAAAGCTGCTTTATAACCGCACCTGCTGTCGGGTCTGAGTTTCGTCCACACTAACAACAGAGATGCAGCCTGTACAGTTAATCAGCAGCTCTAGACAGGATATGTTAAGTCATCAGCCGGGATTTAAAAGCTGAGACCGAAGGGGCCCTGTAACTAAAAGCTTGACCTCCCACTATTATTTTATTAATCCTTGGAATCATAAGCAGACCAGCATCTTGAGATCTGCGTTCTGGTTTGTAAGTCATGATAAGATCAGACCAGTAAGCCGGACCTTGGCCATTAATGCTTAATATGTTAAAAGGAGGATTTTGAGATCTGCTCTAAAATTAACTGTTAGCCAGAGTAAGGATTTAAGAACTGGAGTTGTGTGTTCATATTTTCTTGTTATTGTAATAATTCTTGCAGCAGCACTTTCGATTAACTTGAGGCTGTGTAAAGAACAGTTTGAACATTCACGGAACACCGCATTGCAGTAATCAATCCTATTAGAACTAAAATGCATGAATTAATTTCTCAGAATCCTGTTAATTTAGAAAGCACCTTAATTTCCCAACATTTTTAAGATGTAAGAAACATGATTTGGGCAACTTTGTAATATGCACTATAAATGACATGCTAGAGTCAAAGATAACACCTAGATTGCGGGCTGATTCAGTAAAATTAAAATTAAAAGGTGATTCCAACCGAGTTAAATGATGACAAAATATTGTTGTGATCTGTATCATTCCCTCCAACAATTAACATCTCCGCTTTATCTGTATTTAAAGACTAGTAGTTCTCATCCATCCACTCCTATAATTCACTGACACAACTAATTAAAGATGTCAGAGAAAGTTCATTTGATCTAAATGAAAGGTATAACTGGGTGTCATCTGCATACAAGTGAAAATTAACATTATGTTTCCTAATGAGAGAGCCCAGTGGAAGCATGTAAAGTGAAAACAGTAAAGGACCCAGTACTGAGGCCTGACGGACACCATATCTCACTTCTGTGAATAATGATGGAGTATTGTCAGCACATTTCTGTACATATTGGAATCAATTTGATAAATAAGAACTAAACCAAGCGAGCACGGTGCCTGTAAGCCCAACATCATTTTCTACCCTGTGCAGTAACATAGAATGGTGTCAAATGCTGTACTTAAGTCTAATTACATAATTACAGTGGAGTTTCCTTCATCAGAGGATATCAGAATGTCATTTACAACCCGTGTTAATGCCGTTTCTGTACTATGACCAGTGCGGAAACCAGACTGGAATTTCTCAAATAAATTGTAATGCGTAAGGTGTGACTGAAGCTGATTGGCGACTACTTTTTCTAATATTTTAGAGAGAAAGTGTAAATTTGAAATAGGCCTATAATTATTTAGTATTTGTTGGTCTAGGTCTGATTTGTTAAGTAATGGTTTAAAGACCGACACTTTTAGTGCATTAGGTACTGTGCTATGCAATAATGAACTATTGATAATGCTAAGAATAGGCGCTGCAAGAACATCCATTGCACTTTTTTACTAGTTTATTTGGCACTGGATCTAGGGAACAAGTAGTGGGTTTTATTTTAGAAATTAAAGGTAAGACTTCCTGCTCAATTACAGGATTAAAATTACTAAAGTGCTGAATGCAATGTGAGGCAGGGTCTGCTAACCTAGTATGTGGTTTGTACTGTGATGCTGAGATCAGGGATTTTATATTTTTATTTTCTCATTGAATATGTTCATAAAGTCTGCACTGCTAATATCTGTTGGTATTTTGCACTGTTGATCTAAATTTCCAGTTGTTAAATTTAGCCACTGTTCTAATCAGTACCCGAGGAATTTTATTATTGCTATCTATTAATGTAGAATAGTATTCTGAGCAAGCTGTAAGGAGAGCTTTTTTATATTTATTAACACTCCATGTCCATGCAATTTGAAAGACATGTAGCTTTGTTGTTCTTCATCTGCGCTCCAGTTTGACACTCTAATATAAGAGCTCAAGTGTTTTCATTACAACAGGGAGAGTTTCTATGTGCTTTGATCACTTTTGCTTAAAGGGGAGCCACTGTGTCCAAAGCATATCTCAAAGTCACATTATAATGTGATGTTAACTGATCCAAATTATTTTCCACAATTACACTCGACTTACTCAAAAGTATCTATAAATTTTGAAGCAGAATTACAATCTAGGTGTCGCACTGTCTTTGTTGTAATCTGTGAGTGCGTGGGCAAGGGCAGGACTAAATCAAATTTAATTAAGTAGTGATCGGAAATAACTTCATTTAATGGAGTAAAATTTAAATTTTGAATTTCAACTTTGTAAGCTATAACTGAATCTAGTGTGTGGTTATGATTATGAGTTGGACATTTGACAATCTGACAAAATCCTACTGAATTTAACAAATAAGTAAAACATTTGATAAAAGTGTCAGTTTCCACATCAATATGTACATTAAATTCCCCCATCGGTGCTACGTGATCATAATTTATAGCCAAATCAGATGAAAGGTTGCTAAATTCAGTAATGGACAATGAATATGGCCCGGGTGGTCTGTAGACTAGCACTATAATTGTGTTAGAATCTGTTTTAATATTTAAAATGAATGCCTCAAAGGATGTAATGTTGCCTAAATTTTTAGATGTGATTTGCACTTTGTTAGAATGAATCTCTAGACTTACGAAGGAATGAGTATCCATCTGGTGATGCCTCAGCTAGGGGAACAGTGTCACATTTACATTATGAGTGGGCAAACATGGAGAGAGCTCAGTAAACAATCCCATCCTAACCCCAACACTCAAGAGTCAATGAGGTGAAAATATGAAAAAACACATTTTAAGATAAATATGACATGAATGCAAATATTAAACAAATGTGGGTTGAGAGTATGTGTAGCATGCAAGGCTCATGTCCTGACCACTTACAACCCACAATGACGCTCTAATCACATGTGTATGTACACATACAAAATACATACATGAAAAAAGGAAGAAGCAGCCATTATGAATCAATATTCAGGAAAATGTCTAAGCGGTACTGGTATATCATACATAAAATACTCAAAGCAGCCAAACACTAGTGACATGAAGAAGGACACCGAGTGCCTGTTGAGGGTCAGTGAAATGCTGCTGCGCACCTGGGAAGGAAGTCTGAAGCTTTGCCAGACAAATCAGGAAAGCAGAAAGATCAATTTGTGGAGCCTTTTTGATCAGCTTTTTTGGTTGTGTGGTGTTGTCTGAATAATTGGGAGTAAAAGTAGACCTTCCATCCTTCAAAAGTTACATTTGAATTTTTTGTGCATCTTTCAGAATAGTAACTCAGTCAGAACTGGACGTAACATGTCACTTTGCCTGGTATGTATTCTATGTGCCCGGCTTGAAATTAGAAATGGTTGAAAACCAAAAAAGCCATAATTTCTTCATAAAGCCAAACATTTTCCCACTCTTATTATATGGAACTCCAATAATTCTGATTTTGCCTCTCCTTGTTCCATCTTATTGTCTTTTAAGCTTCTTATGGGGATATTGGGTCTCGGTATAAAAGGAATGTATTCTCTGTCATGCTGCTCCACTTGAGTACAGACCTGAATAAAACCTGACAGGAGTTTCTGCTTTTCATTTCTAATTTCTACATTACCACTATGAAGGTCAGGTAACCTACTCTCTTCTGATGCATTCAAAGTCACATTTAGAACTATATTTTGCTCCGATATAAAGGCCTACATATGATTAACATCGGAAACTGCTCCAGAGTTATCAGCCACCATGGCAGCCTCAATCAAACTCCTCTGAGCTTTCTTCACTGGCCTTGAATGCAAGAACCAGGGTGAGTCTTCCGATCTGAACAATTCATATGTCACACCAAAAAGCACAAAAGGTTTGTTGATGCTCTGATGAGACATTCTTGAGTTTAGTTTGTAAAAACAGTAATTGCAGGATAGTGTCATGGAGCACTCTTACAACACACCACTGCAATGCACTGACCCACAGAAACACAAGTAATCTAGGAAAAAAAATCATAAGATGAAGAAACCCGAGATCAGAGCCATTACATGTATTAGTGTCTGCTCTGGATGAGGAGTGGCAGGTGAAACCAGGACTGGTTAGCTTTATCACACACCGGTCTCACTTATACAGCCCTTTATAAGGTTCATGGACGTGTGCTATGTTAACTAAAATTAAATGTGTTGCGTTATACTGTGTATTAAATTTAATATGAGTTCATGTATGCAAATGAAGTCTTATTTAAGTCTTATTTAATTATTCATTCTGTGTTTTTTTATTAATCAATTGCAGGCATCCGTCACCTTTTTGATTAACTTCATTCACTTTAGGAGATGTTCCTACTAAAATTAAATGAAAGGCTTCATTCTTCAACTTGACAGTTTCCCTTACTATTGCTATCCTCCAAAGACTACTGGGGCGGTCATCACGACAAACACCACAAGATCTTGTGCAGAGCTCCTTACAGTAGTCTTTACTCCGGAGTTCTTGAATATGGTCAAATCAGTTTCTACCACTAGATAAATAATGTGTATACTGTAAATAGAGAAGAAAATGATAATCAGGGGATACCAAAACTATGATCCAAAGGGAGAACTGAAAGTTAAACTGAAAGAAACCACATAATTCTCAAACAAAGACATCAGAAAAGAAAACAATCTGTTTGAAAAAGCACAAACACAGGACTTCTTCTGCAATTTCAAATACTCTAGAAATGCCCAAGCCAACCTTAACTCAATCACCAATATGATGTCATAATAATGACATGATTATTATGGAGTAACTCTTTACTAAAAACAAGTTGATACTCATGACAATCAATAAATAACATTAACATTCAAACACACCAAGACTTCTCAAGTGCGTATGTAAAAAAGACCCATGAAAATCTAAACTCCATCTTTCAATGTCTTTCTCTTTCCATCAGCTGAAATACAGCACTAGCTGAGCAACCTGAACATTTACCATTAAATGATAGACAAGTCAAAGCTGGAGGAATTAAAACTTAAACAATACTAAAGTAAAGCACAAAAAGGACAGGTACAAGAGAAAGGGAGATGAAGCAATACATAAAGTAAAGAGCTAAGGCAACAACAAAGTCTTTAAATTTTCTCTCAGGTGTCTGCAGCTCCATTAGAACACTCTGGATGATAACAGGCCATTCAGCCTAGCACAGCTCACCATTCCTATCCATTTATTTCTTTTAAAATAATGTCAAGTCGAGTTTTGAAAGCCCCTAAACTCCTACTGTCTACCATACTACTTGGTAGCTTATTCTATTTCCTGTTGTTCTCTGTGTAAAGAACAATATCTTAATGTTTGTGCAAAATGTACCCAAAACTGGATGCCAACTTTGTCTCTGTGTTCTAGTACACATTACAACGCAAACAGGCTAGACACAAGACTGTTTGCTAAAGATTCTCAGACATGGACACTCGGATGGATTAAGCAGCTCCAAAATAAGGGGTGCTTAAAATCTTAAAAATAATTTGAATTGCTTTACAGATGTAAGAAAAAGTTTGCGAACCCTTTGGAATATCCTGAATTTTTGCCCAAATTCCTCCCGAGAATGTGGTCTGATCTTCAACTGCACTACAATAACAGACAAACACAATCAACCTGAACTCATAACACAAAAAACAACTGGACTGTCAATGCTAAACACGTCATTTAAACCTTTACAGTCCAGTCAAGTCAGGTGTTCAACCAATGAGAAGAGACTGGAGGTGTGGCTTGGAGGCACTCAGACAAATAAAAGGGAAGAAATGTGGGTGCTAGCAAAGCTGTCGCTTCTCAATAAAGATCTGCTCGTGAACATACAGAAAAGGAACATAAGAAATGTAACGGACAGTAGGAGATCATTCATCAGACCATCAAAGTTGTCAGTTTAGCTAACAGTTAAGCTGTCCCAACAACACAACAAGATAACTCTTAAAGATTGTCAAGAGGAGATAAGCGAGAGGAGAATAAAGCTGGGACATTATAACAAAGAGCAATAAAAATAAACCTTGGACAGGCATTTCAAAGAACATCTTTGATTATTTAGTGCTTTCAAAAATTTTTCAAATGTTACTTGCCTTTTCATTTTGATTATGTAAGTTTTGTTTATATTGTGTTGTTTATTGATTACCCAAATATCTTTGTATTTTGTGGGTGAGGTCACACCAATGTCACTTCTAAAGGAACCACTCCCAGCGTTTATGTTTGATATTAGGGAGGTGGTCCTTCAGTTGTTTACTGACATTTGATGTGTGCTTTATTATAACTATTTAAGCCAACAATCCATTTTGGACCTGTGCATGCAAAAGCCTCCTGTTGAGTTTGGAGTCAGGCTGCCTGGGTTGAGACCTATCTATAGATAGGCTAGTGAAGGCCTCATTTATAAAGCTTGCATACACATAGAACTGGACTTGAAACAAGTGTATGCAACCTCCCATACAAACGTCAAGATTTACAAAAGAAACACGACAGGGGAACAAACATATTTACAGTAACTCTGAGCCATACATACACAACATTTCAGAGAAACTGGGAAATGACGACACCCTTGATAAAGGAGGAAAAGGCAGCCAAACCAGCTAAATAACTCGCAAGAATAATTCAATTCACCAAGCCATTATTATAATGTGCGTTGATATGACAAACATGACACCTCAAACATTAGAGCTATGATGTACAGATTTTATTTTAGTTCCCATTAACACTAGAATTACCAGAGTCTACGAAAAAACTAGTAGATCCGGCCCACCTTAAAACTGTTCACACCTCTCCACCAGCGTCTTTTGTCATCTAAATGTGCTGTTAAAGACATGCTGCAAGCAGCTGGCTATTCCATCCCCCCACCGACTTAGAACGTGCACAACCATCTCCCAGCTCATGCCTTGATTGATTACCTGGGAGTCAAGTGGAGTTTTAGAGTGAAAATAATAGATCGTTATTTGGAACACACGCATTTCACGTGTGTTCCGTTTCTACAGTAATCTCTGTAAACACATGGTTAAAACAGAAAATTTTTCATATTTTAGTAATAAATGTTACAAAATGTAGGCATAAACTATATAATGTATGAAGCCTGAAATCCAAAGATCAAATAAACACTTTCACAAAAGTTTCAAGAATGATACAACAGTTTTAGTGGCCTACCGGTAAGATTGCTGACTCAGAGCGCAGGCTGCTTGACTCAGACCCCAGTTTGATTCCCCACTGGGGAGAACATTTTTTGTTTTCCTTTTTAACCTTCGCCGCTCTGCCTCCCTGAACTCCCTGTCTATCTAAATAGTAATAACAGTAATTTTATTATTATATAGCAGCTTTCCTGTCTGCCTATCATATAATGCCTTTCCTTCCTATCTACCCCTTTAGCTGTTTTTTTATATACCTATTACACAGTGCCTATGGGGTGCCAAACAGGCAATTACAAATATTTTCGGAATATATAGAGTCATTCCTGAATATATAAAGTCAAAATTTGAATATATAAAGCTAATTCCTGAACATATAAAGTCAGCGTAAGATTATATAAAGTCATTCCTGAATATATAAAGACAGCGTTGGAATATATAAAATCAATCCCGATTATATATAATGTCAAAGCCTGATTATATAAAGTCAGCATTGGAATATATAAAATCATTCCCGAATATATAAAATCTCCGTGCCTGTCATTTCACTCGTACTAGTGAAAGGTAAACTTCGACAGAAGCCACTCAGAGTTGATCGGCTTGTGAGGTTTGTCCAAAAATGCACCCATACAAAAAGAATAAATAAATATAGTATTCAAAATGCAGAGCACATACATCATTTTGAATAAATTAACTGAACAGTGGGTTTTTTTTAAATATTTTTTTGAAGATGTTTTTGTTAACTTAGTTCATTACGTTGTATTAGGAACTCATTGAATTTACTAAAATTGTGCCTGTTTAAATCAATATCAATATAATCTGACTTTAAATTTATATATTCAGAAATGAGGTTATATATTCCGATGCTGACTTTATATATTCAGGAATGACTTTATATATTCCATCGCTGAAATTTATATATTCAGGAATTACTTTATATATTCTGACGCTGATTTTAATATTCGGTAATGACTTTATATATTCTGAAAATCATTGTAATTACCTGTTTGGCACCCAATAGGCACTGTATAATAGATATATAAAAAAAAAAAAAACAGCTAAGGGGATAGATATATAGATAGATAGGAAGGAAGGGCACTATATGATAGGCAAACAGAGAAGCTGCTATATAATAATAAAATTACTGTTATTACTATATAGACAGGAAGTTCAGGCAGAGCGACAAAGGTTAAAAAGAAAAAAAAAAAAAATTTTCTCCCCAGCGGGGAATCTGAAGCTGGGGTCTGTGAAGCACGGTAAGCGCCCTGCGCGCTAAGTAAGCAAATCTAACCACATTTTATAACATTTATAACTAAAATATAAAAAAAGTTTCTGTTTTAACAATGTGTTTACACAGATTACTGAACACACGTGAAATGTGTGTGTTCCAAATAACGATCTATTATTTCCACTCTAAAACTCCATTTCACTCCCAGATAATCAATCAAGGCATGAGCTGGGAGAAGTTCGTGCACGTCGGTGGGGGGGATGGAATAGCCAGCTGCTTGCAGATTGTCTTTATCAGCACATTTAGATGACAAAAGACGTTGGCGGTGAAGTGCGCATGGTTTTTAAGGTGGGTTGGATCTACAAGCTTTTTCGTAGACTCTGGTAACTCTAGTGTTAAGACAGCTAATGTTATATATTTGCAGTGAAGAAATTCTACTTTGTCATCACTTTATATCTGCTAGTTGCTTCTCAGGGAACTGGCCAATAGCTCAACAGTATCACAGCCAAGCTTCACTCCATTATGACTGCTGTGCTGGAAGCCATTAACTGACTACTGATGCACTATATCTCATTTTCATACAGTGTGGGTGTACACTCATTACACATGAGATGTTTTGCCAACACAAAAAGTCAATCTGCAGCTGTGTACAGCTCCCCTAAACAGAACTGGAACACTATACTGCACTTATAATGCAAAAAGGGCACCTAGCAAGATTGAAGCTGCTTTTGTTAACCATAAGCAGTGACAATCCATCAATACACAAGTCATCCAAGATGTGCCTGACAAATGGCCTCACTCAAACCATGATTCATTTATTTTGAGACAATGTTTTGACAGACGTGATGTTGCTTTACATGGTGAAGTAACCTGCTGAACCCCCAGTGTTTCATATGACCTGACCTATTCATTATAGCAGCAATCATGTCATCACATGTGCCAGGTGACAGTGGCTTCCTGCACAGACAGTTTTGCCCTGCACCTTTCCTGAACCACAGAGCACAGAGGAAAGGAACTGTAACTACAAGTATTATCTTTCAATCTCAGATGAAGAGCAAAGTCAGATATTCTTGAATGCAGGTGGTGGGGGTCTCAAAGTGTCAGGAAGAAGAGGCTGATCTACCAGCCAATGAAGTTCTGCAGCATCATAATTGCATAAAGAGGCGACGGATAAGCAGGCACCATAGGAGAATGTTTTCAGGGAGGCAATTAAAGGAGTGTTCACATATACATATTTTAAAAAATGACTTTTTACAAAAAGTTAATTTTATAGTAATGTGCATACATCCATTTATTAATCGGATTTCCTGAGCGTACATATTTTACATTTTTTTTTGCACTCAATTCCATGCAAAGTTTTATAAATGTCACCCCTAGCCCGGTGTGTGGGTCTATTGAATGCCTGAATCTCCATGTCAGCATGTGTGTGTCCACATTTCACAGTGGGTTGGAATTAAAAGATCACTGCACAGCATTGTTATCACCTCATGGTACAATCACAGTTTAGGGCTTTTTTGCTTCTGCAGGACCAGGACAGGATGCCATCATTAATGTAACACTGAATTAAAAATTGTTACAAAGAAATCTGATAGAAGATGTCATGATATTGAAAGCTTGAGAGAAGTAAGGTAATGAAAAAGACAATCAGCTGAAACAAAAGAAGAAGTCAACAAGAGAAAGGCTTAAACATAAGAAAGCTGGTGTTCCGGACCGGCCAATCAAAATGAAGAGTTTGGGATTCGTTGACTTTACCTGAAGTCAGCTGATCAATGAAGGAATCCCTGAGACATCAAGGAGCTGAAAACTTTGGAAACGATGAATAAGCAAGAAATTGAACCCTGAGTAGCAGCTGCAGTATATGTTTGGTGAAGACCATTGCAGCTAAAGGAGGATCAGAATGTTTCTAAAGGCAGGAGGTCACAAACTGGACTGTTCCCAAGTTTAAACAATGTATTCAGGAATGACAAGGGCCTCAATGTTTGCCTTTAGTTTAAAACAACTGTGTTTGTCAGTGTTAGGGCTTAATTGAAGATCAGACCACAGAATTAGGAGCAATTATTGCAGAAATAAAAGAAATTCCAATGAGTTCACAAATTTTTTTTTTTTTTGGCCAAAGACAGTCTTAGAGTGTTTTGATAATGTTACAAACAATGAAAGAAGTGCAGATTCCTAAACCGTGTAAAATGTAGTGAAATTGCAGTGTTTAATATAGTTTGAAAGTTTGTCTAAGTTTCTTTAAAAAAAAACAAGACGGCACTTTCAGGCCCATAACCTTGAACCTAAAACGCACCGATTGTTATTTTTCACTTACTTGTTTCAGATGACGTCTTAGGTGGTGGTTGACCTTCCTCAGTTGTAGAAGATAAAACGTCTTCAAACCCCTTTGTGTCAGATTGTAATGATTCATATTGTACACCGACAGAAGACTCAGGTGATGAAGAGTATCTGCTATGAGAAGAGACTAACCCGGTCACTGCTCCATCTTGATCTCCATAATGAAGGTCATCTTCCTTGACACTCTCCATACTCCTACAGCTGTCCATCTCAGTACTAATACACTCTTCCTCATCCTCCTCTTTAAGACTCACTGACCCCAGCTCACTGTCCTCTTCCTTAATGTCCAGACTCTCCTGTTTAGGGTGGACACTCTCCCACTCACAGTCCTCCTCCTTAACATTTATGATCCTTACTTTTATGATATTCAGGTCAGCCTCACACGTCTCCTCTTTCACAGCCATTTAAACGTTACAGTAAGCGGCAGATTTTTCTCTCTATGGAAAAAAAACAGGAATCAATTACGTTAATACTGCATCATTCTGATCTAAAGACATTTGAGTTTTATAACATCCTGTTACTTAAAGCTGACGTCAAGTCAGACAGTAACTCATCACTTTTCATGTCACATTAGCTGTAAAATGAATTTGGGAATGAAAGGAGGGTCAAACAGGCTAGAAGAAGGAGGAGGCCATCTTGCACAGTTCTGTGTCAACTTTGATTGAATATTCAATACTGTTAAGGTCCTGAAATTTTGTTAATAGTTAATGTTAAGGAAGGTTTATACAAGTTAGGCCTCAGGATTATTTTAAAAAACAGGGCCATATAAAGGAGGAACTCAAAATCGCTGGTCAACTTGTCTAATGTGACATTGCCCCACCTTGCAAAATCCAAAACCATTATTTAAGTCACAGCATTCATTTACATAATCTTAGCGAGATGGAGGCAGTTGGCGGTGTGTCCCTATAAAGACGGCCGCAAAATGCAAGACACCCAATGTTTAACTTCAACTAGTCTGTGATTTGCTAAGATAAATTTAAACAGGTTTAATTTTGCTTTTAGTCTTGGGGGCAGACTGTGTGTACAGGAGAGCAGACAACCAGTGAATGTTTCCCTAAAGTAGAAGGCATAGAATTAAGTGAAGAGGAATAAGAAACTGCAGGTTTTGAACCTAACAAAAATAAGAGATGCTCCTCTTTCTGTTGTTTCATGTTTCAGATAGTAAAAGAAAATGGGGATGGGGAATAAAGGGCGAAGATTGCTGCTGAAGAGCTACAGCTGTTACACCTTTGTACACCACAGGCATCATCAGCAGCATGTTATTGGCTGTTAGAAACAGGGTTGAGCACGACTCTGCTGAATGGTTGGCACAATTGTTTAAATTAACGTGGTCAAGTGATCAGATCAGCAACTGTGGTTGGCAAATCTGATATGCTCAGGGACAAAATTGTTCAAAATAACTGTCATTATTAACAACTTTGAAACAAGTTTCAAGTTTATCAGCTTCATCTTGTTTAAGAACACTCTGCACACATCACAAATATTTTAGCAATTTACACATTAATAAACTATTAAACAGCAGCACCACCCAGTATTGTGAGATTAGCATGGTGGAGGCCTTTTGTGCCTCAGTCTTTATTAACGCTCCATTTCTGCTTCTGGTGGACCAGTTTGCTATGGGTAACCCCAAAAAGTGGGCCCAGAGTAAAAGCAGCTCATTATTGACCTTCATGAATATTCTAATTAAATGAAAGTGGGTCTTTGCCAAAAGAGAGATTCCAGTCCTGACAGTGGTGTTTACCTAAGATAGGCACATGGGGTGACCCACACAGCCTGGTTGGGTCTGTATGATAAATCACATGTATAAGTAGTCAAATGGACCCTAACTTCCACCTCACCACCGTGGTCCAGTGCAAAACAAACACAAACAGAAGTTATTGGGGTACAGAAAGAAAACCTGTACAGGGCAGGAGCCAGCTATAGACCACCATAGGGTACACTCACATTCACAATCACACCAACAACATTTATTTATAAAGCACATTTTCATACAAAAAATGTAGCTCAAAGTGCTTTATATAATGAAGAGTAGAAAAAAAGAATAAACAGTAAGAAAAATAAGTCAACATTAATTAACGTAGAATAAGAGTAAGGTCCGATGGCCAGGGAGGACAGAAAAAACAAAAAACTCCAGACGGCTGGAGAAAAAAAAAAATCTGCAGGGATTTCACACCATGAGACCACCCAGTCCCCTCTGGACATTCTACCTAACATAATGAAAGTCTTCTTTGTATTTAGGGTTCTCATGGAAGGACTTGATGATGATGGTCATGTAGACTTCTGGCTTTTAGCCCATCAATTTAGGAACATCATGATGCTTTGAGTAAGTAGTGGTGGCGCAGGCCGCCACCACAAAGAAACCGGAAAAACAGAAGAGAGAGTTGAGGTTAGTACGAATTTTAGAGACACCATGAATAGTTATTATAATAAATTGAATACACAGAGTTTCAGGATTAAGTTAAAGTTAAGTTATGAGAAGGCCATGTTAAAGTAATGTGTTTTCAGCAGTTTTTTTTAAAGTGCTCCACTGTATCATCCTGGCGAATTCCTATTGGCAGGCTATTCTATATTTTAGGTGCATAACAGCAGAAGGCCGCCTCACAACTTTTTAAGTTTAGCTTTTGGAATTCTAAGGAGACACTCATTTGAGGATCTAAGGTTACGATTTGGAATATAAGGTGTCAGACATTCCAATATATAAGATGGATCGAGATTATTTAAGGCTTTGTAAACCATAAGCAGTATTTTAAAGTCAATTCTGAATGACACAGGTAACCAGTGTAGTGACATCAAAACTGAAGAAATGTGCTTGGATTTTCTTTTCCTAGTTAGGAATTCTAGCAGCTGCATTCTGCACTTGTTGCAGACGATTTATGTCTTTTTTGGGTAGTCCTGAGAGGAGTGTGTTACAATAATCTAGTCGACTGAAAACAAAAGCGTGAATTAATTTCTCAGCATCTTTCAATGATATAAGAGGTCTAACTTTTGCTATGTTTCTTAAGTGAAAAAATGCTGTCCTAGTGGTCTGATGAATATGCGATTTAAAATTCAGATTACAGTCAACAGTTACCCCTAAGTTTTTACCTCTGTCTTGACTTTTAATCCTAATGCATCAAGTTTATTTCTGATAACCTCATTGAATCCATTATTGCCAATCACTAAAATTTCAGTTTTCTCTTTATTTAGCTTGAGAAAATTACTATTCATCCATTCAGAAATACCAGTAAGACATTGTGTTAGTGAATCGAGAGAGTCGGGTCATCAGGTGCTATTGATAAGTACAGCTGTGTGTCATCAGCATAGCTGTGGTAGCTCACGTTGCCCTGAGATAATCTGACCTAACAGAAGCATGTAGATTGAGAAGAGCAGCGGACCCAGGATAGAGCCTTGTGGAACACCATATCGGATATCATGTGTCTTTGAGTTGTGATTACCACAACTAACAAAGAATTTTCTCCCTGCCAGGTAGGATTCAAACCAATTTAAGACACTGCCAGAGAGGCCCACCCATTGACTAAGGCGATTTCTAAGAATATTGTGATCAATGGTGTCAAATGCAGCACTCAGATCTAAGAGGATGAGAACAGATAAATGGCCTCTGTCTGCATTTACCCGCAAGTCATTTACTACTTTAACGAGTGCAGTTTCTGTGCTGTGATTTGTTCTAAAACCTGACTGAAATTTATCAAGAATAGCATGTTTATTGAGGTGGTCATTTAACTGCATAATGACTGCCTTCTCTAGAATTTTACTTAAGAAAGGCAGGTTAGAGATGGGTCTAAAATTTTTATAACCAGAGGGGACAAGATTATTTTTCTTGAGTAGGGGTTTAACTACAGCAGTCTTAAGACAGTCTGGGAAGACCCCTTGATTTAAGAACAAATTTACTATATCAAGAATACTATCAATTAGCACGCCTGATACTGCTTTGAAAAACCTTGTTGGTATTGGGTCAAGGACGCAGGTGGAGGGTTTCAGTTGAGAGATTATTCTATGTAAATCAGGTAAATCTATCCTGGTGAAAAAAATTTAATTTATTTATAATGGAGTACTGGGGTTTAGGAGGATCCGTAGTGTTGGGGAGATATACTATGTTATTTCTAATAGCATTATTTTTTGATTGAAAAATACAACAATAGCCTCACAGGTTTCACTGGAAGTATTTTGGAGGCATCCCTTTGAGTTACCTGGGTTTAAAAGATGATCAATTGCAGAAAATAAGACTCTGGGATTACTAGCATTGTTATTTATAATATTAGAGAAATAGCAGCGCCTCTCAAGACGGACAGTGTTATTGTATTCTGTTATTTTAACCTTCAATATCTCATAGTGGATAGTTAGTTTAGTTTTCCTCCATTTACGCTCAGCTCTATGACATGTTCTTTTTAAATCAGACACTCTTTGGGTCTTCCATGGAATAACAATGCTAGAAGATTTTTTAACTGTCTTTTCAGGTACAACTATGTCAACAGCAGCTCTCACTTTAGTATTACATTTTTCCAACTTACTATTTACATTATCCTCGCTATTATAGTTGGCATTATAAATGGACTGATTGCTTAGAATGTTTGTAAGTTTTAAAGCAGCTGATGAGTCAAAGAAGCGTTTTTAACAAAATGCTTCTCATGAATGTTTTCTATCATTATTTCTATATTAAATAGTAGAAGAAATGGTCTGATAGACCAATATCAATGACCTGCTTTACATCAACTTTAGTCCTTTAGTAATCACTAAGTCTTACGTATGACCTGCTTTATGTGTAGGCTGATTAACGAGCTGTCTCAAATCAAAAGAGTCCAGGAGGTTCATGAATTCCTTTACTTTTAGGTCACACTGATTATCGATATGAAAGTTACAAGTCGCCGACTATTAGGAGTGTGTCATAGTTCGTAACTAAAATTGACATTAAGTCTGAGAATTCCTCAAAGACAAACGTGTTAAATTTAGGAGGCCTATACACGGATAAAACATAGAACGTGAGAATCTCCATGAATAACAACGGCGAGATACTCAAAGGATTTAAGTTTACCAAAACTAACAATCTTTACACTTTAACCGCAGGTAAATGTTTGCCAAGCTGCCCCTTTTCCCTGGTGGTCCGCACGAGTAAAACTGTAATCCGGAGGCACGGATTTGATTAAAACAGCCGCGCCATCTGAGCTAAACCACGTTTCACTTAGAAAATCATTAATAAGATTGTTGATAAAAACTTCTTGTTAGTTAAAGCTCTAACATTTAATAGTGCCATATTTAATGTTTCGGAGGGGCAGAGCTGAATTCTATGTGCGTTATTAATATTTGAGACAGAAACTAGGTTATTTTTGTTAGCGCCACTCTGTGTGCATTTTTAATGTAATCTATAATCGGTTTTCATAGTTTTAATGCATTGTTCATCGAAAGGTATTGGTGTTAGAAAAGACAAGATAGATTTGCCAGGCCACTAAACCTTTAGAGAAGTGAACAAAATAAGAATAAAAACAGCAGACATGTAAACTCCATAGAGACTTAAAAAACAGGATGAGATTCAAATTCATGCTGACATAACTGTGAGGCAGTAACACAAACCACAAATCTCTATTAACTTCTCTAATACTCACTAACAGACATTACTGGTTTGACTTTAGCACTGAACAATGGGAGGCTGTCATATTTGATACGGGTTAAATGGGGAAAAAAGACACACATTCAAGTACATTGGGTTAAGCAGGTTTGAGGCCGTGTGTGTAAATACAGATACTGTTGTTCTCAGCTCGTATTCTCGAAGGCTCTTCTCCACGGTCATGGGCTCCAGTTCGGTTTTCACTTTTACTAATCTGACTCCTCGCTATTCTTTTAATGACCAGTCGGTCACCACCTCCGCGACTGTCTTTGAACGGGACACCGTGGATGAACAAAAGAGAAAAAAGGCAGAAATCAAACCGCCGTACGTGTGGAATTGCCGTCTCCGAGAAGGAATCGACAAAAGGAACGCACGGAAAGGAATGAACAGCCGCCAGTGGCGTGACTGGTGCTACGAATTAAAATTTGGGAGTCAGCCACGTGAAATGAACCGCAGATACCAATGTACAGAAACAGCACGCGGGTGGCCACAGGATTCACTCGAGCAAAGTTCGGCGAGGGGCTAACGAACACGAATGCGCCGCTTGCCACTCATTCAAATCGCGCGCGGTGATTCTAATGGAGCGAATGAAAACTCACACATCCATAAAGTGCACTCCCAAAATCAATAACACTTACTGTCTTCCTCTTAGCGATTACACTGTTTCCTTACTAGTTCACACTTATGTCTCACTCAGCAACAGTCCTGTGTCCGTAGCATTTCACAAGACAAGACAGTAGCAGAATAGCTACAGTAGCTGTCGCGTTGGATGACGTCTTAATGCGGCCGACATAAGATCACGTGACAGTTAAGCGAGACTACACTCCATTAGATATCATTGAGGTCCTTACGCTAGCGTGCCTCAAAATCACGTGATGGGAGTATTTGAAACAAGCTTCGAAGGGGCATGCTTCGAAAGATCGACACAGTGTCGAAACGTCCCCACACGGAAGAGGTACGTACTTGCGCCATATACGAGACGAGGGCTGGCGAGAAGAGTGCCCGCTCTGCACGTCCCCATGTTTAACTTTTTTTTAATATCCGCATACTCCGTGATTGTAAGCCTGCCTGCTTTCTGAAAAATGGAAGCTCGCTGCTGATCGGGGTTTCTTTAATCCGCGCTGCCTTCTTTGGCACTGGACCTTCGTTAGTGAAAGAATGTAAAATACCCCACCACCGTCCCGTGCACGTGCCCCGGACTGACCACCCGTATCTCTCTGTTTTGCTAGTCGGTCAGTGGTGCCTGCACACCCCGTTATGATCTCCGTCAATTCGCCTAAACTTTCTGTAAGAATTTGGAAGCGCGAGGCAGCCGTTGATTTGTTACACACACGAAATGAAATCAAAGATGAGCTATAAAGTTCATTAAAATACTGAGCAATTTAAAAACACGACGTGGCTTTGGACGATGCAAATGCAATTCGATCACAAGCATGTCATTTCAGGTTAACTGGGTTGTTCTTTCTTATTTCGTACTAGCAAAATACCCGCGCTTCACAGCGGAGAAGTAGTGTGTTAAAAAAAGTAATGAAAAAGAAAAGGAAACATTTTAATAATAATGTAATATATTATTGTCATATATATATATGTTATATATATATAGTTAATATATGTATATGTATATATATATGTATGCATGTATATATATATATGTATATATATATATATATATATATATATATATATGTATATATATATATATATATATATATATATATATATATGTATATATATATATATATATATATATGTATATATATATATATATGTATATATATATATATATATATATATATATATATATATATATATATATATATATATATGTATATATATGTGTATATATATATATATATATATATATATATATATATATGTGTGTATATATATATATATATATGTATATATATATATATATATATATATTATATATATATATATATATACACATATATATACCTATATATATATATATATATATACATATATATATACATGTGTGTACATATATATATACACATATATGTGTATATATATATATATATATATATATGTGTATATATATATATATGTGTGTGTGTGTGTGTATATATGTGTGTATATATATATATATGTATATATGTGTATATATGTATCTATACTAATAAAAGGCAAAGCTCACTCACTCATCACTAATTCTCCAACTTCCCGTGTGGGTGGAAGGCTGAAATTTGGCAGGTTCATTCCTTACAGCTTCCTTACAAAAGTTGGGCAGGTTTTATATCGAAATTCTACGCGTTGTCATAACTGGAGGCTTGTTTTCATTACTGGTGGAGATGAGCTTGTGAAACGCCATGGGGT
>NC_053161.1:179748954-179811570 GCF_016835505.1 Polypterus senegalus
TCATCAGTGAGGCGACTCCTGTGTGCTGTTTTGTTAGTCTTCTGACTGAAAAGAGCTTCTCACACAGATATGTGGTACCAAACATGCACAAGGTTCGAGCCGCATGTAGACGGAGCTGGAGCATTTGTGCGGGAATGGAGTGAATAAACTGTGCGGGCCGTGCAGTATCATACTTTGCCTTCAGTGTGCCATTACACTGCAGCTCAATCACCTCCATCTGAATCTGCACAGGTGCAGTTTCCACATCGATGGCAAATGGGTTGCGAAACAACTCAAAATTCTTTTTTTGTTCTTCAAAGCCACCAAAGCGCCGTGCAAACTCAGTGCGCTCAGTTTATCAGCAAAGTGCGTATTTCGGAACACCGTAGTGACCGACTTGGTTCAACATTACTTGGCAACAGGGAAAGTGGGGCAAGTTGCACTGGTGCATTTGTGTCTCCCATAAAAGTAGCTTCACTTGAAATCACTTTGTGATTTTGCACGGGTAAAACGTCTGCTGAAGTGTCAGATTCTTCTTTAACTCTTCTGCTTTCTGTATCTTGTGCATTGCATTCAGGTCTTTCAGGTTATCTTGATGTTTTGTCTCATAGTGCCATCTTAGATTAAATTCTGTAATTACAGCCACATTAGCTCCACAAATGAGACACATGGGTTTACCGGCAATGTCAGTAAACAAATACTCAGCCTCCCATCGGTTTTAAAGGCTCTATGTTCAGAATCACCTTTTCTCTTGGCATGTGTGGCTAGCTTCGCAATAACTTGCAGCATCATAAGCTAGACTTGATTAACGCTGTAAGTGTTCGCAAGGCAGCTGAAGCGCTGCATTATGGGATCTGTAGTTTATTGTGTTACCAGCGCTTCATATCCCCGGCCATTAATAACAATAATATATAAAATGATCTCGGGCGGATATAATTACACGGCGGACCGGATATGGCCTGGGCCTTGAGTTTGACACATATGGACTAAAGATATATTGTTTCAAATGTGATCAAGTTGACGCGCACTACAGTACATCGAGCCCGCGTGCTATTGTGGTTTTGCCTGTGTGCCTCAATAAGTTATCCTCCCCTCGCTCTTACTTTTTTACCGTTCATCTAATGAATACACTGAGTATGGGTTTACCAAAACAATCATTGATCGCGAATAAAGTATCCATTATTCATAAAGCTTCAATTGGTAATCTGTCTTTCTGCGTTAACCGCATATTTTTTTCATACGTCTCAAACCAAGGGGATGCGAGGCTAAAATGAATCGGGAAGCGCGCATACATACTCGGTGCACTCCCTCTCGGGAATCGAAACTCGGCACTAGAGGCGAAGCCTCTACTATTGCGGCACGGCGTGTGGTTTGTCTATTTGAGCGTATCAGTGTAATTCGGTTTTTGTTCAGCACTCTTTGGAACTGTTGCTTTTGTCTGCGCACTCGCCAGTTCACGTGAGCCGCTGAATATGGTTTTATATGTCACTCGCTCGCTTCTAATTGTTTCGCTGCCTTCTTAATTATATAATGTATATGTTTTCTTCAGCGGTTTTTGGAGCTCTTCCTGGTTTTCTACGTACTGTGTGACTATGTGGGCGGCGTGATGATGTCACATGAAACTCCGCCCCCCACGGCTTTCAAGCTCAACTCCATTACAGTATATGCAGAAAAATAACTTTCAGTTATGACCATTATGCGTAGAATTTCGAAATGAAACCTGCCCAACTTTTGTAATGAAGCTGTAAGGAATGAGCCTGCCAAATTTCAGCCTTCTACCTATACGGGACGTTGGAGAATTAGTGATGAGTCAGTCAGTCAGTCAGTCAGTGAGGGCTTTGCCTTTTATTAGTATGTATATATGTATATATATACTATCCTATTCTCAGATGTATATTTTTTTTATTTTTTTTTTTGGGGTGGGGAGGAATTTCACTCTTTGAATGCTTTTAAGTATTGTTATAATTTATTTCGGGATGACTGTCCACTTTACACGAGAGAACTATTTAGCAGATTTAGATAATTTTGAACACTCCAGTTTATTTAGCGACTACTCTCATTGCACTATGTATCATAGTTCACTTTACCAATTTATTTCCGCAAATCCGTCTAATCTGTATCATTCCTAACCAATCTTCCAGTTACAGAGGCGGAATCCCAGTCATTAACACATTTTACCGTGTAGCCCCCACCTCCATGTTAACAATGAAAATTAAAACACATTCCACCTGATTGATATTTAAAAAATTTAAACCCCTAGACCCAGAATCATCTCCCATAATAACAGTTGCTATTGTTACTGAAATGATTTGTTTTGTTATGCTCAAGAAAGAAGCTGCACATTTACGTTTGATATATCTTCATTTGTTGTGTGTGCCACCTGGCCACCTGTGGTGACCCAACCACACTTTGATAGCTTACCTCACTTACTATCGATCCACTGTTGAATTTTTTTGTTAAATGGGGGGAAAAAAAAAAAAAAACTTTTAGGAGTAACAATTCACACTGAAAGGTCGTGGGACACAAACCCACGCACGACTTCTTACAGGACGGCAACAGTACCATCTCTGCACCATCACATACGTGTGTGTGTGTTTTTTTTTTATTTTTTTTAATTTATGAGTGTTAAATTGGTTGTATTGGCGGGAGTATCATTGTATTCTCCCAATGAAGATGAAAAAATGATGTAGATTTATACTATTTGACATACCATTCTGAAGAAAAATGAGAGCTGCATGAAAACATTGCATAAGTTGAAGGGATATTTATGAGAAGAGAATATTTATAGTGAGAGATGTGTCATCACCCATATTACTTAAGCTCTTCTTTGCAGCATTATGCATTCTACAAGTTGGCATTTGTATGATGTATAATTTATAGTTGTTTTTTTTTGTTTGTTTGTTTTTTTGCCACTAATTATTATCTGGCACAATCATTTAAAATATATTGATCATCCACAAACATTCATTTCGCCTGGCATTGCTGCCAAGTTTTTAAACTCTGCTGATGCCATATGTACTTCAAACGGGAGCTTGATGGGTAATGATTCAAAGTGCTCAGCAGACATGCGAACTGATTAATGAAACGCAGAACGCAGTTCAAAGATCTGAGAAGACATGTGCAGTTAAAGAAGGCTATGTGAAGCTCGGCATATTCAAAGGCATTGCTCTGCATGTCATTGAGACTCTGCCTAACATCTGACACTTATCCCTCTAGTAATATTTTGTAATTTGTATTGACACTACACACTTCAGTTGATATAGTTAAGTGACAGCATGAAACGACAATTCAGGTAGTTGCTGACAATTCATTATTGTTATTGTGACTTGCTGTGAATTCCTTTGTCTGATATGTAGTGTCAAAGACATCATAAATTAACTCTATATATAAATAAAAAGATTAGCTAAATCGTGACATTTTCATGCAGTGTTCACTTTCCTTAAACTGTGCATCATATAGTATACATCTAAAATATATTTATTTGCATTTGCCTTCACTAGTAGAATACAACAGTGATAACTTTTGCGTCAATGCAACCAATGTAATGTACACATGTGAACCAAAATACATTGAATACATCCGTCCGCTAAGAACAGCAGTAGCTCAGTTGTGTGTAGTTATTAAATTATAGTGATTAGGTGGCCCATTGGTGTCGCTGCTGTTTCTCAGTAAGAAGACCAGCAATTCGTGTCCTTGATCCTCCCCTTTTTTTAAATAGTAAAGCAAGGTATCGAGGGAGGGCTGGGGCACCATAGGCGGCCAGGTTGGCACACACCCCTAGTTATATTGCGTATTATATGTAAAGTGTTTCACTGTAAAACATATTAAACTTCATACTTGAGTGTTTGGAGACACTGGTGGTGTATTGTCCAGAATGCTTAAATGTGTCTTGTCATTTTTGATCGCTATAAGCCACTTCCATCTTAGGACAATTTGCTATAAACAGTTTCAGCCAATCATTTTTTAGCAGCGTCAGACGGGCTCTTCGTTTCATTTACGTTTACATTTACAAAGGGTTAACAACTGTGGCTGTTCAGCAGGCTTGACCATTTATTTTAATTTTCCCTTTTGTTATGGTATCTGAAACACGAGATATCAGAAAGAGAGGCATCTCTTATTTTTGTTAGATTCAAAGCCTGCATGTTTCTTATCCCTCTTCACTTAACTCTATGCCTTCTACTTCAGGAGAACATTTACTGGTTGTCAGCTCTTCTGTGCACAGTCTGTCCCTAAGACTAAAAACAAAATCAAACCTGTTTAAATTTATCTTAGTCAGTCACAGGCTCATTGAAGTCAGTCGTTGGGCATGTGACATTAAGTGATCAGCTTCACAGGGACACACTGCCAGCTGCCTCCATCTTGCTAAGGTCCTGTCTACACAGGCGTTCAAATCTTCGTTAAATGAATGCGCTCTGAGTGACTGAGGCGTTGAAGTTGTGGTTTGTAGTAGTGCTTAATTGACTTCAATAGGGCGTTACATTCACATTTGTTTGCTTCTGTTAAACACCAATCTGCAGGCTAGATTGTAGTTTTGTGTGTTTACCTGGGGTGGGTTGCAGTTAGGCAATCTAGAGTGTTTTTAGCTTGTGGGGTTTGAGGCTCATCCTTCATTGGATTCACAAAATATGGATTAGTCGGCTTTATTAGACCTGAACATTTACCATCTTGTGTTAAAAATCCTCCTGATACGGCAACATACGCAGGGAAAACTCTGACGCCGCTATTGGGTTCACCCTCTGACTGCAGAGTGTGTGAAGAAAGGAAGCTTTTGTGTAATCTATAAAGAAGTGCTTCAACTTCCACATAAGTTCTTCAGATACTGTGGGATGTCAGTTTTGAGTTTTGATTGCCTGCTGACGCTGGTACAGCACCATATGACACATCAGTCAACCAATATATGAGTCAGTGTTAGTCCTGAAGAGTGGGTACTTGTCACCTTGAAGTGCAGTATAATACAATACAATACAATTTATTTTTGTATAACCCAAAATCGCACAAGAAGTGCCGCAGTGGGCTTTAACTGGCCCTGCCTTCTGACAGCCCTCCAGCCTTGACTCTCTAAGAAGAAATGGAAAAACTAACAAAAAAAAACCACAAATAAGTTGTCCAATGTGACATCGCCCTATGATTGCAAGCTCCAAATCCATTGTTTTACCTTCTCCTTCATATGCCCCCATTTCTTAACATAATCCTGAGGCCTAACTTGTATAAACTTTCCTTGACATCAACTGATAACACAATTCTGGAACCCCAATAATACTAAATGTTTAATCAGTGATCAGTGAAAACGGTTGACACGAAACTGTTAAAGATGGCCTCCTTCTTTTTCTAGCCTAATGGACCCTCCTTTAATTCCCAAATTTATTTTGCATGTAATTTGATGTGAAAAGTTGTTTTGATTTGGGAAAATGGTTCAAGGGATTAGAACATAAGTAGGCAAAGAATCAGAGAGAAGAGGTCCGTTACTTAAATAAAATTTACTTATTCAATTATAACATATAAATACATATGAATGGGTTATAGAAATAAATATATATGCTTAAAGAGACAAACTTATACTTACAATAAAATACATACATACAGTAACATACATCAAAAGACCCAGAGCCATCATCCTAGACCAGTAGACTGAGGGAGCCGCATGTCAGTCTCGTCAGAGGATCAACCCCATGTGCCTTTTATCAGATACCGGGCGGTTGCGCCTTTCCCCACGGTTGAGCATCCAAAGAAACTGAGGGCGGAACCTTCCCTTATATACTAATTAGGTGTCCTTGCCCAAAAGCGGCCTACGTGGAAGCAGTGTATGCAGAAGTGATCAGTTTCTCACACCCCCTCCTTCCATGGGACACGGCGCTATGTTTTTCTTCTACTCGGCCTTGAGACTAGTGCTTGATACCAGAAGACACAGTAATATGCTTACATGTGAAAAAGCTCTCGAAGTGAAAAACAACTCCTTACATAGCCATGGCTGTATCTTTAGAACATTCCCGGCTGTTTCTCCGAAAACATTAGTAATGCAGCTGGGTTTCGCGCTGAGCGACCAACGCCCATCTGCTCTCTTGATCCCCCCCTCTCTTTAGAAAAATCCTTCCATTACAAAAGTGATGAGTTACTATCACCTTGCCATGAACTGTCTGTCTTGACATCAGCGTTAACTGAGAGGATGCTATTAAATCAAATGTGTTTAGATCTGGATGATGCAGTTTTAATTGAATTGAATCCTGTTCTTTTCACAGAAAGAAACACAAGTCTGCCATTTACTGTAACGTTTAAATGGATGTGAAAGAGGAGACGTGTGAGGCTGACATGAATATCAAGGAGGAGAGGACCATAAATGTTAAGGAGGAGGACTGTGAGTGGGAGACTGTCCACCCCAAACAGGAGAGTCTGGACATTAAGGAAGATGACAGTAAATTGGGGTCAGTAAATATTAAAGAGGAGTGTGTCAGCACTGAGATACACAACTATAGGAGAATGGAGAGTGTTAAGGAAGATGACGTTAATTATGGAGATCAAGATTGGGCAGTGACCGGGTTAGTCTCTTCTCATAGCAGACACTCTTCATCTCCAGAGTCTTCTATCAATGTAAAATATGAATCATTACAGTCTGACAGAAAGACGAATGAAGATGTTTCATCTCCTAGAACACAGGAAGGTCAGTCATCACCTAAGACGTCATCTGAAACAAGTAAGTGAAAAATAAAAATGAGTGTACGTCTTTGGGTCAGGGTTATGGGCCTGAAAGTGCTGTCTTGTGCTTTTTAAAGTGAAACTTAGATGAGATTTCAAACAATATTAAACACAGCGTAAATCATAATTTCACTATATTTTTACAAGTTTAGGAATTTTCTGTTCTTCCATCATAGTTTGTAACATTAATGAAACTTTCTAAACTTGTCTTTAGTTAAAGTGTTAATTAAATAAACGTACAATGGCTGGAAAAACTTTGGAATGTCTGCTCTAATTTCTCCTAACAGTGTGGTCTGATCTTCAATTAAGTCCTCGAAAATGGACAAACACTATCATGTTAAGTAATGACAGTTCGACTTCTCATCATTTCTGAATACATTGTTTAAACCTGAACAGTCCAGTTTGTGACCCCCTGTTTTTATCAATTTGCTGATTCTCCTTTATCTCCAATGACCTCCACCACACATTTCTTGCAGTTTCTGCCCAGCCTTCAGTTTTACTTCATTCCTCCTTTCCAGAGTGTTCAATTCCTTGATGTCTGTGGGGTTCCTTGAATGATCAGCTGACTTGAAGTAAAGCTCTGTGTTCTGATTGGCCGCTCTGTAACAACAGTTTTGCTCAATTTATGCATTTTTCTTGTAGATTTGTTTTCTTTCTGCTCATTTACTTCTATCAAGCTTTCACTATCCTTACATTCTCCTCTCATATTTATTCATAATTTTAACTCCATGTTTACATTGACATCCTTTCCTGGTCCTGCAGAAGCAATAAAGCCCCCTACTATGATTCTACCATGAGGTGTTAGCATTCATGTGCCGTGCTCTTTTTACCTCCAAGCCACTGTGAAATGGGGACACACACATGGTGACATGGGGTGACAGGCCTTTGAAAGACCCACACACCAGACCAGGGGTGACATTTATAACACTGCACAGAATTGAACGTGAAAATATGTGCATGGTAAAATTAACAGGAACATGTGCACACCAAAAAAATAAAATCTGTAAAACCTGACGTACACACTTTTGTACACAATTTACATTTTTTTTATTTTTTTTATTTTATAAATCACAATCACTTTTTAAATACTCCTATGTGAGCACTCCTTTTAATCACCACCCTGAACCATTCACATATGGAGTCTACTAATCCATCTCCAACATCTGCAGTCTGGATGCTGCAGAACTTCATTAGCTGGTAGAGCCGCCTCTCTCCTGACACTTTGAGACCCCATCACCTCCATTCAAGAATATCTGGCTTTGCTCTTCATTTGAGAGTGAAAGATCACACATGTAGTTACAGAGCCTGGACTGTGCAGGATAAACATACAGAAGTTTAAGAGGCCAGTGTACTTTGGCACCTTAAGGTCATAAACGTTTAAGGATCACGAAACTGACAAGCGGCCTTCCGTCTAAGTGCACCAGGATGATAGTGACCTTTTAAGGTATCTCAGTCCTGCCATGTCCTGTTAGTAACTAGGAGTAACCAATGGTATTAGAGCTTATGTTTTTAGTAAGAACTAAAGATCTGACTTTGGAGTGCATCAAAAGGACACAGCACAAATACCTCTTTGTTACACTTTCATTTTACTGTTCTCCTGATTTGAGTGTTACCTTTGCAAGACTTAGAAAGTAAAAGAAGATTGATTGACTCTACCTCCTGCCTGTACTTATTTTATTTAATGTAAATGGAGAACAGGATGCCCAGCAGGGGTGACCTGTGCAGGTTTTCTTCTACAAATGTCACTGCTTACAGTTAACGAAGGCAGCTTCTGTCTTGCTACATGCCCTTATTATAATATGAGTGCAGTCAAGTGCTTCGATTGAGTTAGGAGAGCTGGACACGGCTGCTGATTGCCATTTTATATTGTCAGAAACATGTCATGTGTTATTATGTGTACCACCACACCGTACGAACATCGGATGTAGTGCATTAGTCAGTTAATGACTTCCAGTATAGCAGGTATAATGGAGTGAAGCTTGGCCGAGATACTGTTGAGATGTCTGCGAGCTCCCTGAGAAGTGACATCAACTAGCCGATATAAAGTGACGACACAACAGAATTTCTTTAGTGCAAATACGTATCATTGGCTCTCTTAAAGGGAACTAAAATACAGTCTGTACATCATAGTCATCATTTTTGTGGTGTAATATTTGTCACTTCAATGCACTTTATAAATACGGCTCGATAAAATGAAATATACTTCCAAGTCGTCATTTAGCTGGTTTGGCTGCATTTTATTACTTGATCAAGGGTGTCGTTATTTCCCAGTTCCTCTGAAATATTATGTATGAATTTGTCAGAGTTGCTGTAAATATTCATTTGTTCCCCTGTCAAGTTTTCTTTTGTAAATCTTGATATGTGTATAGTCTCATTTTGTGTGTACTCAAGCTTTATAAATGAGGGCTCAGGACCTTCACTGGTCCTCCTATAGAGAGATCTCACTCCAGGCAACCTGACTCCAAACTCAACAGGAGGCTTCAGCATTCACAGGCCCAAATGGATTACTGGCTTAGATAATTATATTAAAGCTCTTATCAAATGTCAGTGAACCTCTGAAGGACCACCAATATAAAGGCTGGGGTGGTCTTTCAGGAGTGAAATTAATGTGGCCCCATCTCTTAGGGTCTCACTCACAAAACACAATATAAACAAAACATGAAATTACATAAATTAAATGAAAGGGCAAGTAATATTTAAAAAACAACAAAAGCACTAAATAAGCAAAGATGTTCTTTGAAATGCTTTTATTAGCTTGTCCACCTTTTATTCTTATCTTCTTTTTTATATCTTTAAGGGTTATCCTGATGTGATGTTGGAACAGCTTAGCTGTTAGCTAAACCAACAGTCTTGATTGACTCATAAATGATCTCCTGTTGTCTGTTACATTTCTTATGTTCTTGTTCTGTATGTTGATGAGCAGATCATTATCAAGAAGAGACAGCTTTGCCAGCACCCACATTTCTTCCCTTTTATTTGTCTGAGTGACTCCAAACCAAACTTCCAGTCTCACCTCATTGGTTGCACACCTGACTTGACTGGACTGTAAAGGTTTAAATGACGTGTTCAGTATTGACAGTCCAGTTGTTTGTGTGTTATGAGTTCAGGTTGACTCTTTGTCTGTTATTGTAGTGCAGTTGAAGATGAGACCTCATTCTTATCAGAAATTAAGGCAGATATTCAGGGGATTCACAGGAGTTCACTAACTTTTTCATGCATCTGTAGAGCGATTTAAATTCTATTGAAGATTTTAAGCAACACCTTCTCAGAGTTACTTAATACAACAGAGTGTCTGTCTCTGTGCATCTTTAGTTCACAAGTCTTGTGTTGGGCCTGTTTGTGTTGTCATGTGTACAAGAACATGGAGACACAGTTGGAAACCAGTTATGGGTAAATTTTACAGAAACAAAGTTTTTTCTTTTTTTTTTTCTTTTTAATAATGTTATTGTATTAATTCCATACAAATGTATCATTTTTTACAAAAAAAAACGATTGAGATTGAAAAAACAAGTCAACCCCCACCCCGTGGAGAGAGAGCATGGCCAACAGGTTAAAACTTAAGGCTTGTAAACATGCCTAAATTGATGTGTTTAATCGATCAATAGAGATGAGCGGAGAAGAAAAAGGAAATGAGGAGATTATTGCTTCCTCTTTGCTTTAAGAGCTTATTCTAAAATATTATTGATCCTACCTGGTTTAGAAAACCTTCTGTACAGATCCTCTAACTGAATATTTGCTTTTTTCCAATTTCAAGTAGTATAAAACATTGGTTTCCCACTGATTTAAAAGAGGAGAGTTAGGATTAATCCAGTTTAGCAAAATAAGTCTGTGTGCCAGAAGTGTAGTGAATGGAATCACAATTCGTTTGTCCTTCTCCACTTTAAACCCATCTGAAAGAACACCAAACACAGCTGTTAATGGGTTAGGAGGGATTGTGACACCAAGGCTGTCTGAAAGACACTTAAAAAAAAAAAAAAAATTGATCCAAAATGTTAATTTGGTGCAGGCCCAAAACACGTGATCAAGGCTCGGAATTGATTGCAACATTTGCAGGTTAGATCTTGCCCTGGAAACATTTTGGACAGTTTTTGGTGAGACAGATGTGCTCTGTATATAATTTTGAGTTGAGTAATTGTATGCTTTGCGCATATGGAGCTCAAGTGAATTCTCTGCATTTCTACTATCCACTCCTTTTCTGATATATTGATCGAGAGATCTTTTTCCATTTGTCCTCTTGGATCTTTGAAAGGGAGTGACTGTAAAATAATTTTATATATTGCAGAGATAGTGTCCAAGTCCTTGAAATTGAGCAATATTTTTTCCAGCATGGACAAGGGTGCAAGATGAGGAAAATCGGGCAGGTTCTGTTTAACAAAGTTCCTAATTTGAAAATAGTGAAAGAAATGTGTAGCTGGAAACTTAAATTTGGAATGTAATTGTTTATAGGATGCAAAGATGTTGTCTATATAAAGATCTCTAAGCAATTTAATCCCAAATCTTTTCCAGATATTCAAAACTGTTTGCAGGGGTTGAAAGAGGTGGTTCTCTTGCAGAGGTGCAACAGATAAAAGCTTCTCCATCTTAAAACACTTTTTACATTGGTTACATATTCTGAGTGAGTGAAGCACAATTGGGTTATTAGTATATTGCCAATAACTTTCATTTATTGGGGCACAAAGCAGGGAATATAAAGAAGTACTGCAGGATTTTACTTCTATTGCGGACAAAGCCTGTGTATGTTCATCTATTTGTGTCCACATTTTTATTGCTTGTATGTTTGCTGCCCAGTAATAAAACTGAAAGTTGGGTAGAACCATGCCACCTTCTGCCTTAGGTCTTTGTAGGGTCACTCTTTGGATACATGGATGTTTTGAGTTCCAAATAAATGAGGTTATTGTTGAATCTAATTGCCTAAAAAATTATTTATTGATGTATATTGGAATGTTTTGAAATAAAAAAGGAGCTTAGTAAGAATATTCGTCTTAACAATGTTAATTCTTCCAGCTAAAGTGAGATGAAGGGTTGACCATCTGTGCAAGTCTTGCTTAATTTTTTCCATACAGATGGTGAAATTTTGTTGATAAAGAGCTTTGTTTACTTGTGATGTTAACCCCTAGGTATTTAAACTGATCTGCAATGATAAAAGGTAGCATGTCTAATCTAATATTATATGCTTGAGAATTCATTGGGAAGGGTACACTTTTATTTAGATTAATTCTGAGACCAGAGATCTTTTGAAATTCTGTAAGTGCTGTTAAGACTGCAGGCACAGAATTTTGTTGGTCTGATATACAGTACCATTATAATCTGCACATTATATATAATCTGCAGAACCCCCCGCGATAGATGAAAATCCACGAAGTAGAAACCATATGTTTGTATGGTTATTTTTATATATTTTAAGCCCTTATAAACTCTCCCACATTGTTTAACATTATTAGAGCCCTCTAGACATGAAATAACACCCTTTAGTGCTCCATGACAAGACAGAGATGACAGTTCTAGGCAAACAGCCTCTGTGCAAACTGCCCCTCTGCTCATACCCTCTCTGTCAGGCAAAGAGCGTGAGAGAGACAGAGAAAAGCAAACAATCAAGCACCGCATGGGAAACATATCGTATATCATTGAGGAGTTTTATTTCATACGTAATACATGCTCTGATTGGGTAGCTTCTAAGCCCTCTGCCAATAGCGTCCCTTGTATGAAATCAACTGGACAAACAAACTGAGGAAGTATGTACCATATATTAAAAGACCCATTGTCCGCAGAAATCCGCGAACCAGCGAAAAATCCGTGATAGATATGCTTACATTTAAAATCTGCGATGGAGTGAAGCCGTGAAAGTCGAAGCGTGATATAGCGAGGGATCGCTTAACTGTAGTTTGATCCATGCACAAATGTTCTGGCCAAACCCAAATTTCAAATGTCATGCTTTTTCTACCTCCAATGATGATCATATTTCTGGGATGTTTGACTTTGTTGGTGATTACATTAAACAGGCGTCGAAGATTGGAAGATAAGTGTCGACCCTTGATAAATCCAGTTTGATCTTGTGATATTACCGAAGGCAGCACTTTCTCCATCCTCCTAGCTATGATTTTTAAGAGTATCTTAACATCATTATTCAGAAGTGAAATTGGTCTGAATGATGCACATTGTAATAAGTCCTTATTTTGTTTAGGAAAGACGGTGATTAATGCTTGGCGAAAAGTTTGAGGAAAATTTGATTGTCTCTAGCTTCTGTAAATGTTGCTAATAGGAGGGGAGCTAGCTGAGCGGAGAATTTCTTATAAAATTCTGCAGGGTAGCTATCAGGGCCTGCTGCTTTCCCGCCTTGAAGTGACTTTATAGCATCTAGTAATTCTGATAGTGCCAGAGGTTTATCCAGTTCCTCTACATTTAAAGTATCTATTTGTGGTATCTGTAATGTATCCAGAAATACATTAGATTGTCTGTTGTCTTCTTTGAACTTAGTAGAATATAAGGATTTATAGTAGTCTGTAAATTATAATTATAATTACATTATATTTTTATGGTCATTAATTTTGTCTCCGTTCGTGTTGGTGATTACTGGGATTGCATTGCAAACTTCTTGCTTGTGGATTTGTTGAGCTAAAAGCTTATTAGCTTTCTCTCCGTGTTCATAGTAATGATGTCTGGATTTATAAATTAGTTGTTCAGTTTCTTTAGTTGTCAAGAGGTTGAGTTCTGAATGCAGAGCCTGCCTTTTCCTATGTAGAGCCTCGCTTGGAAGCCTGGCATGTTCTTCATCTATTCTAGTAATTTAGCTTTTTAACTCTGATACTAATCTAATCTAACCTAATTAATTTATTCCTGTTGGAGTGATATGAAATAATCTGTCCTCATAAGAAGGCCTTAAGAGTTTCCCAGAGTGTTCCTGCAGAAACCTATCAGGATGTATTTGTCTCTAGGAATAAAACTGATTTGTTTAGAAATAAATTCTGTACAGTTCTCGTCTGCTAATAGAAGTGGGTTAAGACGTAATCTGCGATGTGAGTGTGTAGGGCATAGTGACTTTAGCTCCAAGATCAGAGGTGCATGATCAGACATAACAATGGCATTGTACTTGCAAGATTTAATCGTGGGCAAGAAATTGTCCATAAAGAAATAATCAATTCTTGAGTAGCAATGATGTACTGGTGAGTAGAAAAATATGTTCTTGAGTTTGGGTTTAGAAACCTCTAGGGGTCTGATAAGTTGTGATCAGTTACAAACTGTGTAATTATCTTTGCAGTTTTAGATGTGATCCCCCCCGTGACAGGAGTCCTATCTAAAAGTGGGTTTAAAACGCAATTAAAGTCCCCAGCCATTTTAATTTTATGAGTGTTCACATTGGGAATGGATGCAAATAAATTTTGTATGAATTCCTTATCATCGATATTAGGTGCATAAACTTTTATCAAAATCATTTTACAGTTAAATAAGTTGCCCATGACCATCACATATCTCCTTTCAGGATCAGATACTACATATGATGCTACAAATAGGACTGTTCTATGTATGAGAATTCCCACATCTCTAGTTTTCTTTGTAAAGCTAGAATGGAACATTTGGCCAGTCTAGTCCTTTTGCAGCCGGAACTGATCCTTGCTTAGTAAGTGGGTCTCCTGTAAAAATACTATTTTAGTGTTTAAACCTGTTAGGTTAGAGAGTACTTTTCTTTCTCTTTAATTCGTGATTCAGGCCTTTAACATTCCAGCTCACAAAGTTAACTGTCCCATCATGGAGACATTGATTCTGAATTTTTGATGTCATTTTATAGTCTTAACTGGAAGTGAGACAGCTTTAACCTTCATTTCCTATTTCCCAAAGAGTTATTGCCATGCAGCCTATTGTTACATTGGTAGTTATAATTATAAGGATTAAAAGGATAGATTAGATATAGCCTGCTCTCTTTCTCTCCCCCCCCCCACCCCCCAATTTTTCTTCCCACGTGAGGCTGGACCCCACTTCACAAAGTCTTGGTCCTCTGACATACCTAGAGACAGAGCACGTCCAAAGCAAAACAAGCCCCCACGCAGCGGTGTTTTAGGATTAAAAGATATCTATCTAAGAGATATCTATTGCCAATATAGTCTAAACACTATATGCCTAAAATATAATTATTAATAATCATTAACAAATTATAAGCATAAAATATAATCTTCAGCAATCTTAAAGTATTGAGATAATAATCCCAGGGTATGGTGTTAGAAAGTGGTCCAGGATAAGCATAATAAGTCTTAATTCATTAATAACAATAAACCAAGGGTATATTGTCTATACAGTCTCCTTTTAGGGTATACAGTGGTGTGAAAAACTATTTGCCCCCTTCCTGATTTCTTATTCTTTTGCATGTTTGTCACACAAAATGTTTCTGATCATCAAAAACATTTAACCATTTGTCAGATATAACACAAGTAAACACAAAATGCAGTTTTAAATGATGGTTTTATTATTTAGGAGAAAAAATCCAAACCTACATGGCCCTGTGTGAAAAAGTAATTGCCCCTTGTTAAAAATAACCTAACTGTGGTGTATCACACCTGAGTTCAATTTCCGTAGCCACCCCCAGGCCTGATTACTGCCACACCTGTTTCAATCAAGAAATCACTTAAATAGGAGCTGCCTGACACAGAGAAGTAGACCAAAAGCACCTCAAAAGCTAGACATCATGCCAAGATCCAAAGAAATTCAGGAACAAATGAGAACAGAAGTAATTGAGATCTATCAGTCTGGTAAAGGTTATAAAGCCATTTCTAAAGCTTTGGGACTCCAGCGAACCACAGTGAGAGCCATTATCCACAAATGGCAAAAACATGGAACAGTGGTGAACCTTCCCAGGAGTGGCCCCACCAAAATTACCCCAAGAGCGCAGAGACGACTCATCCGAGAGGTCACAAAAGACCCCAGGACAACGTCTAAAGAACTGCAGGCCTCACTTGCCTCAATTAAGGTCAGTGTTCACGACTCCACCATAAGAAAGAGACTGGGCAAAAACGGCCTGCATGGCAGATTTCCAAGACGCAAAACCACTGTTAAGCAAAAGAACATTAGGGCTCGTCTCACTTTTGCTAAGAAACATCTCAATGATTGCCAAGACTTTTGGGAAAATACCTTGTGGACTGATGAGACAAAAGTTGAACTTTTGGAAGGCAAATGTCCCGCTACATCTGGCGTAAAAGGAACACAGCATTTCAGAAAAAGAACATCATACCAACAGTAAAATATGGTGGTGGTAGTGTGATGGTCTGGGGTTGTTTTGCTGCTTCAGGACCTGGAAGGCTTGCTGTGATAGATGGAACCATGAATTCTACTGTCTACCAAAAAATCCTGAAGGAGAATGTCCGCCATCTGTTCACAACTCAAGCTGAAGCGATCTTGGGTGCTGCAACAGGACAATGACCCAAAACACACCAGCAAATCCACCTCTGAATGGCTGAAGAAAACAAAATGAAGACTTTGGAGTGGCCTAGTCAAAGTCCTGACCTGAATCCAATTGAGATGCTATGGCATGACCTTAAAAAGGCGGTTCATGCTAGAAAACCCTCAAATAAAGCTGAATTACAACAATTCTGCAAAGATGAGAGGGCCAAAATTCCTCCAGAGCGCTGTAAAAGACTCATTGCAAGTTATCGCAAACGCTTGATTGCAGTTATTGCTGCTAAGGGTGGCCCAACCAGTTATTAGGTTCAGGGGGCAATTACTTTTTCACACAGGGCCATGTAGGTTTGGATTTTTTCTCCCTAAATAATAAAACCATCATTTAAAAACTGCATTTTGTGTTTACTTGTGTTATATTTGACTAATGGTTAAATGTGTTTGATGATCAGAAACATTTTGTGTGACAAACATGCAAAAGAATAAGAAATCAGGAAGGGGGCAAATAGTTTTTCACACCACTGTATTTAAAAAAAAAAAAAAAAAAAGTTAATCCACATACACGTCTGTAACTGTAATTAAAAGATAAATAGAAAGTGTCCGAGTAATGAAAAGGATGTATAATTATAATACCCATATAATACCTGTATCATTACAAGTGGATCAGACAGCAGGTTATATATCCTTGCCATGCCATAACAGGATGCGACTCATTATTGTGTTTCTGAATAGTATGGGGATCAGCTTTCTTAGTTCCTTTTCTGCTTCCTCCTTGCTGGAAAAGACATGGTACTGGACTTGAAAATCCAGTTTCAGTTTGGCAGGATACAACAGGCTGTATTTGATAGTGGCTTGCCATAGCTGCTGTTTAATGTTGTAGAAGGCTGCACGTTTGGCATCTGTTGCGGGAGAGAAATCGGTGAAAATACGAATATGGTTATTTTCATTCAAAATCTCTTGCTTGTGTCTGAGGAGTGTCATCACCTCTAGGTTACATAGTAACCTCTCGAAGTGGGTAATAAAAGACCTAGGTCTAAAGGTATTTGATCTGCATATTCAATAAGCTGAAGATATCTCAGTGTCAAATTTAAAGTCCTCTCCAATTATTTTAGCGAATAGTTCAGCTGGAAATTTCACTGGGTTTGGACTTTCATGATTCTCAGGTAGGTCTTCGATTCTAATATTATTCCTTCTGCTTCCATCTTCCAGAGCAGCAAGTCTGTCTTCGAGTTTTTCGCATTCAGCATTGGCAGCTGTTGCTTCTCCATCCATACATTTTGGGCTGTTTCAATTCAAGACGTGAATGTCTGCTTAACATCCAGCTGATCAGCATGTGTGCTCAGTTTAGATGCATTTTCATGAATGTGCTCATCCATTTTATCCAGCAAACCTCTAAAGGTCGCCTCAAAGTGAATATATATGCGCTTCTCAGAGTCTTTATTTTCCTGTCGCAGCTCTTGAAGTTCCCGCCACCGCTTCTCACTTGCCTTCTCACTTGCCTTCTTGCTTTTCCTTATATCATTCTTTATCTCTTGCTTGAGCTCAGCGATCATCACCTTCAGTTTGGACAGATCATTTCTGCTTTCGTGCACCATAGGTGAAGCGGCGAGCTCTATTACAGCTGGTGTTCCAGGCTCACGTAGAGTAGGTGAAAGCGTGGACTGCAAGGCCTTTTCCAGTTTCAAATGATCTTCTCCAATCAGCGAGCTACAGTGCATCCAGAAAGTATTCAGAGCGCATTACTTTTTCCACATTTTGTTATGTTACAGCCTTATTCCAAAATGGATTAAATTCATTTTTTTCTTCAGAATTCTACACACAACACCCCATAATGACAGCATGAAAAAAGTTTACTTGAGATTTTTGCAAATTTATTAAAAACAAAAAAATTGACACAGCACATGTACATAAGTATTCACAGCCTTTGCCATGAAGCTCCAAATTGAGCTCAGGTGCATCCTGTTTCCCCTGATCATCCTTGAGATGTTTCTGCAGCTTAATTGGAGTCCATCTGTGGTAAATTCAGTTGCTTGGACATGATTTGGAAAGGCACTCACCTGTCTACATAAGGTCCCACAGTTGACAGTTCATGTCAGAGCACAAACCAAGCATGAAGTCAAAGGAATTGTCTGTAGACCTCCGAGACAAGTTTGTCTCGAGGCACAAATCTGGGGAAGGTTACAGAAAAATTTCTGCTGCTTTGAAGGTCCCAATGAGCACAGTGGCCTCCATCATCCATAAGTGAAAGAAGTTTGAAACCACCAGGACTCTTCCTAGAGCTGGCCGGCCATCTAAACTGAGTGAGAAGGGCCTTAGTCAGGAAGGTGACCAAGAACCCGATGGACACTCAGTCAGAGCTCCAGAGGTCCTCTGTGGAAAGAGGAGAACCTTCCAGAAGAAAAACCATCTCTGAAACAATCCACCAATCAGGCCTGTATGGTAGAGTGGCCAGAAGGAAGCCACTCCTTTGTAAAAGGCACATGGCTGCCCACCTGGAGTTTGCCAAAAGGCACCTGAAGGACTCTCGGACCATGAGAAACAAAATTCTCTGGTCTGATGAGACAAAAATTGAACTCTTTGGTGTGAATACCAGGCGTCACGTTTGGAGGAAACCAAGCACCGCTCATCACCAGGCCAGTACCATCCCTACATTGAAGCATCGTGGTGGCAGCATCATGCTGTTGGGGATATTTTTCAGTGGCAGGAACTGGGAGACTAGTCAGTATAAAGGGAAAGATGACTGCAGTAATGAACAAAGACATCTTGGATGAAAACCTGCTCCAGAGCACTCTTGACCTCAGACTGGGGCAACGGTTCATCTTTCAGCAGGACAACGACCCTAAGTACACAGCCAAGATATCAAAAGAGTGGCATCAGGACAACTCTGTGAATGTCCTTGAGTGCGCCAGCAAGAGCCCAGACTTGAATCCGATTTGAACATCTCTGGAGAGATCTTAAAATGGCTGTGCACCGACACTTCCCATCCAACCTGATAGAGCTTGAGAGGTGCTGCAAAGAGGAATGGGTTAAACTGGCCAAGGATAGGTGTGCCAAGCTTATGGCATCATATTCAAAAATACTTGAGGCTGTAATTGCTGCCAAAGGTGCATCGACAAAGTATTGAGCAAAGGCTGTGAATACTTATGTACATGTGATTTCTCAGTTTTTTTTTTATTTTTAATGAATTTGCAAAAACGTCAAGTAAACTTTTTTCACGTTGTCATTATGGGGTGTTGTGTGTAGAATTCTGAGGAAAAAAAATGAATTTAATCCATTTTGGAATAAGGCTGTAACATAAGAAAATGTGGAAAAAGTCATGCGCTGTGAATACTTTCCGGGTGCACTGTATCTTGACTTGTGTCACTCGCACATTTGCTCCCCATCGCTTTTGCCCATCTGTTCCAGGTCAGTCTCTGAAAGGCCGTACCTTGAGCTTGAACTTGGACTTGTCGGTCTGGGATTGGATGTAGTTTTAATTTTCTTTTCCATTTCTTTCTGAGCCCCTTTCTTGCCGCCCATTTTATATATGCTTTCATATATTGTAGTAAAACCCTGGATAAATACAGGATATCTCAGGATAATAAGGAAATAATATAAAAAATAACACCACTGCTAACGGAGCTCCGCTCAGACATCCATCTCTCGCAACGGATGAGACCAATCCAGAAAGTTTTTCTTTACTCAAAGAATGAGATGGACAGTTGGAATAAGCGACCAAGTATGGTAGACCATAGGAGTTTAGGGGCTTTCAAAACTCGACGTGATGTTATTTAGAAGAATTAAGTGGATAGGAATGATGGGCTTTGCTGGGCTGAATGGCCTGTTCTCATTCATATTGTTCTAATGTTCTAACAGATCTGCAGTCACCTGAGGGACAATTACAGACTTTTTGCTCTCTTGGCCCCTCATTTTCTTTTTTCTTCATCCCCCTTTCTCATTTAGCAGGCCTTTTTGTGCTTTACTTTAGTATTGTTTAAGTTTGGATTTTTCTGGCTTTGTCTTTTCTCTCATTTAATGGTACATGTTGAGGCAGCTTGGTTAGCCCTGTATTTCAGTTAATGGAAAGAGAAAGACACTGAAAGGTGGAGTTTGGATTGTTATCGGACTTGCTTGTATGTCCCCCTTGAGAAGTCTTGGTGCGTTTGAATGTTACTTTTTTATTTATTGACTGTCAAGAGTATCCAGTTATTTTAGTAAAGATTTACTCCAAAAACTGCACCGGCATTTCAAGTGTGACTGTTCCATTGAACCACTTTCAGATGCTCCCATATGGAAAGGTAAAATGACTAACAAAAGAAACAAAAAAGCATTGAACATTAAAAATGAACCAAAAACAATTGTGTTTGCTCCAGCCCATCTTTGTTTACTTCCAGCCATTTTATTGCCATTGTGTCTGAAGTGTCCATTATGGTCTTGCGCAGCATTCCTTGGGGTATGTGATGATTACAACATCATATTGGTGATTAGTAGTAAGGTTGGCTTGGGAATTTGAAATTGTTTCTAATTTCTCATTTCAAGAATTATTTCCTCTGTTGTCAGTTTGACTCACTGTTCTGACTCAGGATTGTCTTTTGTTTTCTTCTGATCATTTTCTTCTCAGTTAGTATCTCTAATATAGTATGTATACTGTAGTGTACTCATTTTTATCTACACAGTTCTCTGAACTGACCATGTTCAAGAACTCCATAGTAAAGGCCACTGTAAGGAGCTCTGAACAGGAACTTGTTGGTGTTTATTATGATGACAGTCCTTGATGTCTTTGGAGGATAGTAGGCTGTGTGGTGGAGTCATTAAGGCTTTGGATTGCTAACCCTGGGGTCGTTGGTTCAAATCCTACTACTGACTGTCTGTGTGTTGTGAACGCTGGCCCGGACACACACAGACGGACATCGTAAGTTCCACCACACACTCTTTATTCACACAATATTTACAGTTTTAACGTGCTCTCAAACCCCAGTGCCTCTTGCACCAATCCCCCAAAGTCCAGGCCTCACAGTTCTCCGTGCCTCTCTCCTGGCCACCACCAGTCCTCACTCTAGCTCCGTCCTCTTCCACCCAACATCCACCAATGACTGGAGGGAGGCGGCCCCTTAAATAGGAACCCGGATGGGCTCCAGCTGCTTCCCGGCATTCCTTTGAAGACACGCCCCAGTGTGGCGGAAATGCCGGCTGCGCACCCGAAGCCCTCCGGTGTCCCCTGTCTTCTTCCCCCCAGCACTTCCTGGTGTGGCGGAAGTGCTGGGCTCCAGACATCTACAGGCACCGGGGCGCCGCCTGGCGGTGGCCACGGGTCCCTACAGGGCTGGGCTTCCAAGCCCTTTACCCGAGGCCCCCAACATAACCAGGGCGGACGCCCCCTCGTGGTCTGGAGGAGGCACAAGCCCTTTTCCGGTCCTCCTGGGCGTCCCGGCCAGGCTCCAGCCCCGGCCAGATGCCACAGTGTTCATGAACAAGTCACTGGACCTGTCTGTGCTCCAGTTGGAAAACCAAACGAAATGCAACCCATTGTATTATAAACATTGTAAGTTGCCTTGGACTAAGTCATCAGTGAAATAACTAGATGTAAATGGATACTAGAAGTGAGGGAAACTATCAGGTTAAAGAATGAGGCCTTTCATACAATTCTAGCAGGAACATCTGGTGTGACTGAAATTAATCAAAAAGTGGCAGACGCCCGTCTTTGATTAATGACAACCACAGAATGACAAATTAAACTACACATTATTTGCACATATGAACTCACACAACAACTTTAATACACAATAATCACTGAAATTTCAATTTTGTTAGCATAAGTAAATCATGGCAGTGAACATCCATTAATATTCTAATGTGCAATATAAATGAGGCTGGTGTGTGATAAAGCTAACCAGTCCTGGTTACACCTTCCACTCCTTGTCCAGAACAGACACTAATACAAGTAACTTCTCCAATCCCAGGATTTCTCATCTTAATTTTTTTTTTTTCTCCTACATCACTGATGCTCCTCTGGGTCAATTCATTAATATTTCACTTTCTTCATTCTTCTGTTTTGATTTAGTGATTTAAGTAAGATATTTTTGTATACATTTTGTAGTTGAGGGGCCACTTGATGCTCAGTGGAGTAATGGCTGTGTTCAGCTACCTTGTGATTATTGTTTTTACAAATTAACCTCAAAATGTCCCATCAGAGCCTCAACATACCCTTTTTTACTTGTCGGTGTGACATATGAATTGTTCAGACAGGAAGACGCACCCTGGTTCTTCTGATTCAAGGCTATTGAAGAAAGCCCAGAGGAGTTTGATTGAGGCTGCCATGGCGGCTGATAACTCTGGAGCAGTTTCCACTGTTGATCAACTGAAGACCTTTATGTCGGAACAAAATGCTGTGTGACCTTGAACACATCAGTGGAGAGAAGATTTTTCTGACCTTCAGAATGATATTGTCAAAATCAGAAATGAACAGCAGAAACTCTTGTTCATTTTAATTCAGATCTGTACTCAAATGGAGCACCAGGACTCTGTGATATGTTCCTATGCTGAGGCCAAACTCCCCATAAGAAACTTTATGGACAAGAAGATGGAACAAGGGGAGACAACATCAAAATTATTGGAGTTTGAGATGATGTTAAGAGTGGGGTTATGTTCAGCTTTGTAAAAAAAATAATTACTTTTTGGTTTTTGACCATCCAAAATTTGTGGGCTGAAATTGTGTGGGCACATAGAATATAAACGAGAGCAAGTGAGAGCATATGTTTATGTCCAATTATCCTCAAACTGCTTCGCTATTCTGACTGAGTTACTATTCTGAAAGAGGAACTCAACAATTCAAATGTAACTTATGAAGGATGGAAAAATCTACGTTTACTGCCAATTACTCAGTCTACACCACACAAGACCACGTCTCTGGTGATCACAAAGGCTCCACAAATTGGTCTTTCTGCTTTCCTCATCTATTTGGCCAGGCCTCAAACGTCCTTCCTGGGAGGGCAGCGGCTGTTCACCGACAATCAACAGACACTGAATGTTCTTAACTCCTTGATTCATAATTACTACTTCTTTTTTTTTCATGTGTGTATTTCATTTTCTGTACATACACATGTGATTAGAGAGTCACTGGAGGTTGTGAGGGGTCAGAACACGAGCCTTTCATGCTCCAAATTCTCTCAACTCACAATGGTTTAATATTTGCTTGCATGTCATATTTATCTTCAGATGATGATTTTTTCATTTTATCTCCATATTGACTCTTGTATTGTGAATGTTGGGGTCAGGATGGGATTGTTTACTGAGCTCTTTCCATGTTTGCCCACTTATAAGCAGAACCTGTTGATTTTTACCTGTGTGTTTATTTGAGAGACCTCGGTTTAGTTTTTTGCATATACGGTTTAGGGGTGAGATTCTGGAGTTACTGTTACATTATACTGGGTTAACTCGTTTGGCACCTTGTAATTCATTTACAGTTCTCCTTTTATTGCTGTTGTTTCCTCTCTGCTGTCTTCTCTTTGATTGTAAGGTTGTTCCCTTCCACTTGCAAGCATTCAAGTGTTGCTGATTTATTATCTTTGAGCTATGCTGATACAGTCTGTTATCAAAAAATCATTTCTTTTGGTTACAAAATATATTCATTGAGCTGTCTAAAGGTGCTACTGTGTGGCTGTGTCCTCCTCTGCCCCTAGTAAATAACATGGAGGTTTGGGCCGAGTTCACTATCAGAAGGCAAGTTTTGTTACGTGTTCATGGAGATTGGTTGAAGAAAACTCAGTCAGCATACAGTAATATTGACAATCTTGAGAAGCACCTGAATAACCTTCAAAATTCACCCGTGTGTTTCTGATCCAATACAGAAGCTCAAAATGACGCTAATCAGAGAGAAGGTAAATGACCATCTTGTGCAGAGTCGAGAATTCATTTCATGTGCACTCGTTGCTATCTTTTTGGTGCTAAACTGAGCAGGATGTGAGCTCTTAGACTGCACCGATGAGATTTGTTAGCCTCCATGTCCCAAGTTGAGAAAAATGTATTTTTTAAATCCATTTGCAATAAAATAAAAGCCCCTGCCGCAGGTGGTAAGAAGACAGAAGTATATTTTGCATTTCAGCCACAAGTGTCCAGTTTGCTGTTTCAGGTCAGGTGTCATGTGGGTCTCTGGGATTTTTCAGTGACTTCTGTGTTTTATTCATTTATGTTTTTCTCTGTTCTCATTGTATATTTAAAGCTTTTTGCTTAGCTATCCTCTGCCTCTTTTTAATATCAAATAACAAAAAGGAAACACATTATGGAGTCAGTTGGCTTTGGACTAATTGTTTAGAAATATTAAGATGCATTCTGTTTAATAAAACTGCATTTCACATGTTTGACATGACAATCTTCAATATAATGATATGTGAAGATAACAACATTATCACCTTCTACCTCCAATAATTATATATAAATTTATATAATATTTTAAGAATATGATGACAACATGATGATGCCGTTCTATAATGTAGTTAAAAAAAATCAACAATAATCTTGCTGATTGTGCCTACCTCATGTGATCTATTTATTTTACTGTTTAAACTTTTTGGATTATGCTCATGTATTGAACAGTTGTTCATTTTTTCCATTTTCAAGTAGAGTGTAAAGTTTGCTAATGCTTATCAAAATTTGTTCATAAATTAACCCAACATTTGTTTAATGTTGAAAGATAATGTCAATATAAAAGCAGTGGATTAAAAACTAAGCTTTTTTTTTTTTTTCTTTTAAACTTTATACAGGAATCAAACTTCATTGCTGTTCTGAATGTGGTAAACAGTTTTTACAGAAATACTCACTTCAGAACCACCAAAGAGTTCACACAGGGGAGAAGCCGTATTGTTGTTCTGAATGTGGTAAAATGTTGTCCCACAAAAACTCTCTTAAGAGCCACCAAAGAATTCATACAGGGGAGAAGCCATATTGCTGTTCTGAATGTGGTAAAATGTTTTCACAGAGAAGCAATCTTCAGAGCCACCAAAAATTTCACACAGGGTTGAATTTGTATTGCTGTTCTGAATGTGGCAAAAATTTTTTACAGAGAAGCAGTCTTCAGACCCACCAAAGAATTCACACAGGAGAGAAAAAAATGTCAAACTCCCGCACCTTGTCCACAGATGAACCCAGTACAATATGCTAAGCAGAAGAAGAAAGAATTCAAAAAGTTTGATGAAAACAAAAAAACTAATTGGGGAAACTACAACTAAAGTGGTAAATACACCGATCCCCTCCAATGGCCTCGGGTGGAAACAGAACTTATTCTTGCATGGCTTATGAGGGGTGAACTAAGACCAAAAGATGTACACCTCATCATAGGTGCACAAAACAGTGGCATGGACACAAACTGGTTCAGATCAAAAATAGAAAGAAAGAAAAAATAAAAATGACCCATAATTGTCACTTCTGCCACAAAGAGCTAGAAACAGTCACACATCTTGTTGCTGGGTGTGAGGTACTGATTTTTTTGAAGGATTATACACTGCACAACACCACAAAGTGGCCAGGCTAATTCGCTGGAAACTGTGCAAGAAGTACAACTTACCAGCACCAGAAAGACACTGGGACCACAACTTGGACAGCACAATGGAAAATGAGGAGGTACAGGTCAGCTGTGGCACAGCAATTCTGATTGACTGAAATATAGAGGCCAGAAAACCAGATGTAGGAAATCCTGGATAATAGAAATATTAGTTCCTAGTGTCTACTCAGTCCTAAGAATGGAGAGGCAAGAAAGAAACAAAATACCAAGAAATGCAGTCTGATATATGACAGAAAAACAAACAAACCGGAGCAGTGCCTGTTGTTCTAGGATGAACAGGACTGATAAAGAAAATTGTTCAGGCCCATCTTGAAAAATTACAATACCTCCTTATGACATGCAAAAAGAAACCTTAGTAGGAACAATGCAGGTTCTACCCTGAGTCCTCATGGGAAACTTAAGAGTGAGAAGTAAATCAGTAGAATGAGACTGTCCTGACTAAAAAGTGATGTTCACTCCTGTTTTGATAGTAAGCACCAAGAAAATTTGGAAGAATTAAACCCAAGAACAGCTGAATTGCTGTTCTGAATGTGGTAAACAATTCTGGCGCAAAAATGCTCTTCTGATGTACATTAAAATTCATGCAGAAGAGAAGCCATATGGGTGTTCTGAATGTGGCGAACAGTTTTCATGGAGAAACAACCTTTTGGATACAACAGCAACATTTCTTTATATAGCACATTTTCATATAAACAATGTAGCTCAAACTGCTTTACAAGATGTAATAAGAAGGAAGTTAATATAAAACATAAACAAGATTAGGCAATAATATACAGTATGTAACAAAGAAAAAGGTAATGTTGAATGGCCAAGTGGAGAAGAAAAAAAGCAGAAAAAAAAAATTACAGTTAAGCCGAAGAGAAAAAAATCTGCAGGGAATCCAAGGCCGAAATACTGCCTGGCCACCTATAGGCATTCTAGATAAGATTGTTCCTAAATCAGTCCTCATGGTTTACATGCTTCACGTGAACATTTTGATGATGGCCATGTGGACACCTTGGACACCCGCCATTCAGTCCATAAACACGAAGCAGTGTGGTATGTTGATCAGGAGGTGGTGGAGCACATCGTCAACACAGAAGAAATGGAGAAGACTGCAGAGAATAGTACAGATTAATATGGAACTGCACATCCCACAGGAAAATGATAATCAAGTGTCCATATAGACTAACCGGGATACAACTAAAATGTAGCTATGAAAAAAAACTTTTTAAAATATTTTTTTTATCATTTTTTAATGTTCTCCAGTATTAGCCTGGTGAATTTCTATTGGTAAAGTATTTTAAAATTTAGGTCTGTATCTGCAAATGGCCACCTCACGAATTATTTTCAGATTGGCTTTTGAAATTATAAGTAGACCTTCATTTGAAGATCTGAAGTTATTACTGGGAGTTTAAGGGGACAGACATTCCAAAATGTAGGACTGGGTGAGATGATTTAAGGCTGTGTAAACCATTACAGTCGATCTCCAACTTACAAACAAGTTCCATTCCAGCAGTCTGTAAGTCCATTTTGTTCATAAATCCAGCATCTGTTGGTAAATGTTTTAGTTTCAGACCGCTCTTGATTTGGACATATAAACAATGTTTTTTGGTAGTTTTAATGTGCTTTGAGCAAATTTCAAGTACTGTACATGAAATAGTTATTTTGTTATTATAAAGATCTTCCCACTCCTGCTGCCACCATTCAGCAGACATGCAAATCGAGTGCGAATTTTGGACTTGAGGATCACTTTGTTCATATATATGAAAGTTCACATCTCAAAAGTTCATAAGTAGGGGACTATCTGTTGTCGTATTTTAAAGTCAATTCTAAATGACACGAGTAACCAATGTAACAACACTAGAATTGATGAAATGTGCTCAGACTTTCTTTTTTTAGTTAAGATTCTTGCTGCTGCATTCTGCACTAACTGTAACTGATTGATCAGAGATGACTTTACTTTAGGTAGGCAGAACAACTTTGCAGGTGGACAGTGACACCAAGTGCCACATTTGAGTACCAAGAAGAGAAGCAGAATACAAAATTGTTACTAATCTTTACCTAACTATCATATTATGGTTTAGTGCTAATGACCAACAACAGCGATGCAGTCTTTACAGTTAATCAGCAGCTCTAGTCAGGGTGTGCTAAGCTGAAGTTATGAGTCTTCAGCTGGGATTTGAAAGCTGAGACCAAATGCACATCTCTTAATGAAGCAGGCAGACCATTCCACAGTTTAGGGGCCCTGTAACTAAAAGCTCGACTTCCATCTGTTATTTTATTAATCCTTGGAGTCCTAAGCAGAGCGGCATCTTAAGATCTTAATGTGCGCATTGGTTTGTAAGTCATGATAAGTTCAGACAAGTAAGCTGGACATCGGTCATTTAATGCTTTATATGTTAAAAGAAGAATTTTGAAATCTGCCCTAAACTTAACCAAGAGCCAGGGTAAGGATTTAAGAACTGGAGTTATGTGTTTGTATTTTCTTGTTCTTGTAAGAATTATTGCAGTAGCATTTTGGATTAACTGAATGCTGTATAAAGAACAATCTGAACATCTAGTGAACACCGCATTGCAGTAGTCAATCCTACTAGAAATAAATGCATGGATTAATTCCCCGGAATCCTCCTTATTTAGAAAATGCCTTAAAGATGGAACAAACATGATTTAGACAACTTTGAGATGTACGCTTTAAATGACACACTAGAGTCAACAATAACGCTTGGATTATGAGCTGATTCAGTAAAATTAATGGTGATTCCAACTGAGTTAAATGATGACAAAATATTGTTGTGATCAGCGTCATTCCCTCCAATAATTAACATCTCTGTTTTATCTCCATTTAATTCACTAATACACTCACTTAATTCACTAACACAACTAATTAAAGACAACATCAGAGAACCTTCATTTGGTTTTGATGAAAGGTATAACTGGGTGTCATCTGCATATGAGTGAAAATTAACATGATGTTTCCTAATGAGAGATCCCAGTGGAAGCATGAAAAGTTAAAACAATAAAGGTTTGAGTACTGAGCTCTGCGGGACACCATATCTCACTTCTGTGTATAATGATGGAGTCCTGTCAGCACATTTCTGTTTGTGTTGGAATCGATTTGATAAATAAGAACTAAACAAAGTGAGCACACTGTCTGTGAGCCCAACGTCATTTTCTAGACTGTGTAGTGAAACTGAATGGTCAATGGTGTCAAACGCTGTGCTTAAGTCAAACAACAGAATTCCAATGGAGTTTTCTTCATCAGAGGATATCAAAATGTTGTTTACAATGTGCATTAGTGCCATTTCTGTACCCACATTAAAGCTCACAAAGAGGAGAAAACAGGTTACTGCTGTAAATGTGGCAAAAAGGTTTTACAAAGAAACAACCTTTTGACTCACAATAGAATTCAAACAGGGAGAAGCAGTTTGTCTGTAGTAAATGTGGCAAACACTTACCTGAATCACATTTATTTGCCAAATATGCATACATGCAAGGAATTTAACTCCAGTTTTGATGACACTCCAAGTGTAAGTTACATAATCGACATACACACAACACTTAAATCACACACCTGAGAAAAGAAAACATAAAAAGCAAGACAGAGAATATACTCTATCTATATTGTAATAAAAGACACTATATAGTGCCCGACCTGGCACAGATTGACACAGAAGCACGTTTAAAAACAACAAAGACTTTTATTTTTTTTCAGCTGAAGGGCCCGTTTTTCCTCCTAAGCCTGTCAGCCACAACACAGTCCCAAAGAAAGCACAGTACAACAAGCACTCTTTATCCCCTCTCTTCCACCACCACTCCTCCTCCTTAGCAACCTTTGTCCACCTCCACCTGACTCTGGCCGCTGAGTGGTGGTTGCTGGCTCCCTTTTATCAGGCACCTGAAAGTGCTCCAGGTGGTTGATTTCTAACATCTGGCTGCACTTCCGGGTAAGACAAAACCAGTGCCCAAAAGGGGCCAGCCGCTCCTTGCAGCAACCCCTGACGGCACCTGCGGAACCCCACATGCAGTGCATCCGGTAAGTATTCACAGCGCATGACTTTTTCCACATTTTCTTATGTTACAGCCTTATTCCAAAATGGATTAAATTCATTTTTTTCCTCAGAATTCTACACACAACACCCCATAATAACAACGTGGAAAAAAGATTACTTGAATTTTTTGCTAATTTATTAAAAATAAAAAAATTGAGAAAGCACATGTGCATAAGTATTCACAGCCTTTGCGCAATACTTTGTCGATGCACCTGTGGCAGCAATTACAGCCTCAAGTCCTTTTGAATATGATGCCACAAGCTTGGCACATCTATCCTTGGCCAGTTTTGCCCATTCCTCTTTGCAGCACCTCTCAAGCTCCATCAGGTTGGATGGGAAGCGTCGGTGCACAGCCATTTTAAGATCTCTCCAGAGATGTTCAATCGGATTCAAGTCTGGGCTCTTGCTGGGCCACTCAAGGACATTCACAGAGTTGTCCTGAAGCCACTCCTTTGATATATTGGCTGTGTGCTTAGGGTCGTTGTCCTGCTGAAAGATGAACCGTCACCCCAGTCTGAGGTCAAGAGCGCTCTGGAGCAGGTTTTCATCCAGGATGTCTCTGTACATTGCTGCAGTCATCTTTCCCTTTATCCTGACTAGTCTCCCAGTTCCTGCCGCTGAAAAACATCCCCACAGCATGATGCTGCCTCCACCATGCTTCACTGTAGGGATGATATTGGCCTGGTGATGCGCGGTGGCTGGTTTCCTCCAAACGTGATGCCTGGCATTCACATCAAAGAGTTCAATCTTTGTCTCATCAAACCAGAGAATTTTGTTTCTCATAGTCTGAGAGTCCTTCATGTGCCTTTTGGCAAACTCTAGGCGGGCTGCCATATGCCTTTTACTAAGGAGTGGCTTCCGTCTGGCCACTCTACCATATAGGCCTGATTGCTGGATTGCTGCAAGGATGGTTGTCCTTCTAAAAGTTTCTCCTCTCTCCACAGAGGACCTCTGGAGCTCTGGAGACCATCGGGTTCTCAGTCACCTCCCTGACTAAGGCCCTTCTCTCCCAATAGCTCAGTTTAGATGGCCGGCCAGCTCTAGGAAGAGTCCTGGTGGTTTCGAACTTCTTCCACTTACGGATGATGGAGGCCACTGTGCTTATTAGGACCTTCAAAGCAGCAGAATTTTTTCTGTAACCTTCCCCAGATTTGTGCCTCGAGACAATCCTGTCTCGGAGGTCTACAGACAATTCCTTTGACTTCATGCTTGGTTTGTGCTCTGACATGAACTGTCAACTGTGGGACCTTATATAGACAGGTGTGCGCCTTTCCAAATCATGTCCAATCAAGTGAATTCACCACAGGTGGACTCCAATTAAGCTGCAGAAACATCTCAAGGATGATCAGGGGAAACAGGATGCACCTGAGCTCAATTTTGAGCTTCATGGCAAAGGCTGTGAATACTTATGTACATGTGCTTTCTCAGTTTTTTTTATTTTTAATAAATTTGCAAAAATCTCAAACTTTTTTTCACGTTGTCATTATGGGGTGTTGGGTGTAGAATTCTGAGGAAAAAAATGAATTTAATCCATTTTGGAATAAGGCTGTAACATAACAAAATATGGAAAAAGTGATGCGCTGTGAATACTTTCTGGATGCACTGTAGCTGCACAGAACTCCAACCCCCATGAAGCCCTGGGGGAGTCTGAGGCACTGCTGCAACCTAGGCAGATGCGGTAAAGGGGAGTCTCGGCCAGGCATGGGCCACGGCCACCTGTCACAGGGCCCTTCCCTCATTTGAGCACCGTAGGGCTCACCGGCACTTCACGCGAGGGCTGGTCTTCTCCATGGTGGGGAGTCGGCGTCTTCCCGTCTGTGGCTTTGCCCTGTGGAAATATAAGCGACAGGTCTGCCCATGCCAATCTGACGTCCTCTCCGGACAACACCACTAGACATGGCCACATCAGCCGCAGTTATAACAATGCCGCTCCCCTCCAAATCGACTCCTGCGGGATCAGAAGCACGACGGGCACCCATGCTTCCTCATCCACTCTCCTGAGGGCACTTGACGTTTCCGCTCCTTCACAGCGCAGCCCTCCACTGCCTTTGAGCTGATGAGCTCACACTTCGTACTGTCAAGAGGATCCCGTTTCTTTTCCCGGGATCTCCTCTTCCTTTGAGGTGCACTGACGGTATGGGTCCCCTTATGAGAAGAAGGGAGACCCTGTGCTGTCTACACCCCTTTAGATGGCTGCGAGACCGGCGCTGGCAGTCGGGGCGAGGTTGTTTGACAGCCGAAATCCACCAGCTGCCTTCCCGGACGGTCCCCTGCCACGCTGTCGGTCATTGCGGCAGCGTCTTGTGTAGTTGGTGGAGCGGCCTGCCAAGCAGTACTAATCATCACCGCGGCCACTGCACTCCACCACCATCCCCCCTTTCCTCTACGGCACTGGTCTTACTTACCTGTACCGCTGTGTCCTGCAGGCTGCAGGATGACGCACCACGTGTGCGATGCCACTCAGTAATGGCTCCTAACGGGCACCAAGTTTCTTGTCCAATCCCTCCTTCGTCTCCAGCAGGACCTGAAAAACCTTAACCAAGGACTTCAGGGGCAGGAGGACAAGTTCCACCTTCCGTGCAGCCCAAGAAAAGTTAATTCTTTTGGTCTGCGGTGGACCACTAATGTTGTTTAATTTTATTGTAAGGTGACCTTTACTGCTAAGATTATAAAACAGGATTTTCTAATGGCCAAATATAACCAAACCAATTGTTCAGCCTTACCTATGAAATGTAATCCCCCGGGATCTGGTTTGGAGCGTCCAGCGGTTTAACGTTGCTACTTTCGTTATTATGGGATTTGAGAAACTAGTAGATTAAATGATTTTAAGATGAAGTTTATGATGTTCTACTTTAATGACAAAATAAACTATGTGATTCTACGAACGGCATTATGCATGAGGCCCCTGATGGTTTTGCTTCTTTTTTCTGTTTCTAATTCACCAAAAGACCCTAAAGACAGTCTCCTCTGTGTCTGTGTCATTCTCCTCTTTCATCCTTCTCTATTGTAAATGACTCTGACATTTTAGACCCCTCTGCTCTGGACCCCATTGCTTCACACCTTTCTGCAGTCCATCTCTCCTTACATGATCCCCTACATCTTTTCTCTTTTCAATGCCTCACTGACCCCCAGTTTCTTCTCTACTGATTTCAAGACGTCTTGTTGAATCCTTATGCTCAAAACCCATCTCTCATCCCATCTGCCCTTGAGAATTACCATCCTGTGACCATTCTACCATTTCTGTCCAATACCCTAGAACTCATAGTTCATAAACACCTCTCTTCATTTCTTTCTGACTATAATCAACTAGGTCTACTTCATTTTGCTACTGCTACTGCTACTGAGACTCCACTGCTTTCCACCACAAATGCTCTTAGATCTGCTCAAGCTCCTTCTCCCTGCTCTGTCCTCATCCTCCTTGCCCTTTCATCAGCCTTTGTTATGGTTCACCACCCCCTGCTTATCTCTTCTCCTAATTAAATTGGAATAAGCGGCTCTGCTTTTAACACGTTCAAGTCCTCCATCTCAGACCGATCCTTTTGTGTCTCCTGGTCTAACTCCTTGTCTTCTTGACAGAACATTTCTACAGATGTGCTTCAAGGATTGGTGTTGGGTTCACTTTACTTTTCCCTGTACATTTGTTCCTTTGTCAATGTTATTTCATCTCATAGCTTCTCCTACTCCCTCAATGGTGGTGACTCACAGATCTCCTCTCATTTCTCTCTTACAGTTCACTGCTTTCAGCCGAGATCTTCAGTTGCCTCCCTGCCATCTCAATCTGAATGAATGATCAGCACCTTAAAGTGAGGATCTGATCAAAGACTTTATAATCAGAAAAAAGTAAGAGAACACTTTTCAAATACAGTGTGCTGTGAATACAGTAAAGTGGAAGCATACAAAAAATTATTTTTCGTTATTTTCCATCTTACTGTAAGTTTTCTTTATTTTGAAAAATAACATTTTATTTTACAGTTTATTATTGTTTAAATTTTGACTTAGATATATATGGGGCCACCAAAATCTTTTAAGTTCTTGAATCCAGCAGCATCCATGTATTATTTTTTAATCCTTTCTTTTGTGTAAATTTACTTTGTTGTGTAATAAAAATTAGGAAAGTAACCTGCTTAATAAAGCCTTAAAGACACAGCCTACGATGAATCTCGGCAGAACAACAAAGTGTTTCCATAATATTCTCATTATGGTCAACTAATGTGGAACTGAACTGACAGCCCTGTCAGCAGTGGATCGGTATGCTCAGTTCAGATCGGGCCGTGCTGTAAAGTGGAATTTATTTTATTTTCTTCATTAAGCTCATGTGCAGTGCATCACATCGGCTCATATATAAAAAATAATAATAATAATATTTCATTACATTTATAGAGCGCTTTTTTCAGTACTCAAAGCGCTATCCACAAAGGAACCGGGAAACGAACCCAAAATCTTCCACAGTCTCCTTACTGCAAAGCAGCTGCACAACCACTGTGCCACCTTTTGAGGTATGATATCACACACACCATAAATTATTAACACTTGTGTAAAACAGATTAGTCAGCGCTGTAAACTGTGCAATGAAGTAGACTTCCAATACACGTGTGCAGATCAGGCGCAGGATCACATGAATAACAGCAAGTAATCACAGATTAAAAACCATGCTACAAATTGGGAAATGTCTGGATGTCAGGTCACAAATACCAGGCAAACGGTTCAAAGACTCCTTCAAGCACTTCATAAAAATGAACAAAACTCTAGACAAATGTCTAACTTCACTGTTATAAACTCAGGTGGGGTGATTCTAGCAACACATTATCAACCATGGAGTTACTGTTTTGTGAGCATGTGCAGTAATCCTAAACAGTACGGCTCGACAGATAGCATGTTACAATAAAGCACTGGTCATACAAAATTCACAGCGAAACCTCCATTGGAAAAGTCTTGTCAAAAATAGTGACCCCATATAAAAATGAGAATAGCTACAGAAGAAGATCTGAAATGGTGAATATGTGCCATGAACGTCATGAACACGTGTCTTGCTATAAACAAATTCAGTTTCCTCATCCGGCTCGTGAGAACTTCATAGTAATGATGAAGCACTCATGTCAAGCACTAATGGAAAAGAAAATGAAATGAGGGAATGTGATTATCAACAACCGGCTACTCAAACATTTATGACACTCCATACAGTTAAAGAGTCCACGCAGACAACCTGCTGCAGCTTTGGCAGAATGTCACACAGCACAGGAACATCAGAACAATCCAGGTGAGAAAAGGCCATTCAGCTTAACAAAGCCTGTCAGTCCTATCTGCTGAATTCTTCTAAAATAATAGTCGAGTTCTGAAGGTTCCTAAGATGGTCCTGTCCACCACACTACTTGGTCACTTATTCCATGTCTCTGTGACGAATAAATTCCTAATGTTTGTCCCACATTGACCCTTAAGTTTCCAAGTGTGTCCCCGTGTTCTTGATGAACTTATTTTAAAGTCACCGTCTCGATCCACTGGACTAATTCCCTTCATCATTTTAAACACTTCAGTCAGGTCTCCTCTTAATCTTCCTTTTCTTAAACTGTAAAGGCTCAGCTCTTTAAATCTTTCCTCATATCTCACCCCTGTAGCTCTGAATCAGTCGAGTTGCTCTTCTCTGGGCCTTTTCTAGAGCTGCTATGTCCTTTTTGTAGCCTGGAGAACAAAACTGCACTCCCATCCAATTAAGATGGTGGTCCGGTGGCCACTTGCAGTCCAGAAGAAACATCTGATTGCCCAGCCAGTGGTCCAACCAGAAACACAGAGAAAAACTGAGAGAGACAATTTTTTTAAGCCATCAGAAACTCCTCCATAAATTCCTACAATAGTACAGAACATGAATGCAACAGCCTGTGTAGCCTAGCAATATTCAACCCACAATGCAGTGCGTTTTTGTGTCTAAAGGTGGGGTTAGTAGTCTATGATACTGTGACCACCTGTTTAACTTAAGGTTGGTATTCTTTGATTTTGGAAATTTGTAATTTTAAACTATCAGACGTAATATTATGTAGTACAGTTCACCAGTGTGAGTGGCGCAATGGTAGCTCAGCTGACGCACATTAAGGAGATCATGGGTTCATGTCCCACAACCTCCTTGTATAGCGTTTACAAAGCAGTTTTAATAATAAGTAAACCACTAAGTAAATATAAAGAATTATTATTATTATAATTATGATTTGTCAATTTCAAATTTTAAAATGTTATGTGTTTTCATCAAATAAACAAAACCTGTAGCACTTGGACTCACAGCCTCTGTGTACCTTCACAGTCCTTCAGACTTGATCCAAATGCAATGTATGCGTACCGCCACCTTTATGTTGTTAAACTGGTCACCACCTGCATGACTGTCTTTGAACTGGATGCCACAGAGTGACAAAGGAGAAACAAAGGCAGAAATTAAAGCGTCATATGTGTGGAGTTGTCGTCTACTCAAGTTCAGTGATTTGAGCAGGAAACGATAAAAGGAATACAAGGAGAGGAATGAATAGGAGCCGGCGGTGAGACTGGGTGCTACGAACTCAAATTTGGGACTCAGCCACGTGAAGTGAACCGCAGATACAGATGAACAGCTGCGGTAGGCGGGTGGGCACAGGGGGATCAGAGTCACTCAGGTGGTGATTTAACCGAACCTCCTGTGTGTCCCCTCAGAGTGCAGTAGCCATTGTATTCACGTGTGTTGGTCGCTGTTATCACTTGTCATGGCTTTGTGCGCTGAGAGCTTTGAGAGCAATGATAGTGCTTGTCTGATCTGTTAAATACACCTTGTGATGTGCCAGGGTCATATGTGACCAAAATATTTATTTCAGAAGGGAAACAAATGTTACTGCTGATATGGTGCACTATTTTTGATTTTATGAATTTTGAGATACGCCTGGGTCAGATGTGAGCAAAATGTTTATATTTTTAAATTACAAAAGTTGAAAAAACAAACAATATTGCTACTACTTCAGATTCTGTTCAGTTGTAGCTTTTTAAATGTTTTTTATGCTCTTTTTGATGAGCCTGTGCCAGATGTGACCAAATTTATAAGAGTAGCATGACATGTTTTTCAGCACATTCATTTGTGTTGAGGGTGGTGGCTGAAGGCGGGGACCTTGGCAGTCCAATCCTTGGCTACAGAAGCTGGCTCTTGGGACGTGGAATGTCACCTCTCTGAAGGGGAAGGAGTCTGAGCTAGTCCGCAAGGTTGATAGGTTCCGAAAAGATATAGTCGGGCTCACCTCAATGCACAGCTTGGACTCTGGAGCCAATCGCCTTTAGAAGGGCTGGACTCTCTACCACTCTGAAATTGCCACCGGTGAGAGGTGCTGAGCAGGTGTGGGCATACTTATTGCCCTGGAGCCTGTACATTGGGGTTTACCCCGGTGGATGTGGGGGACGGGTCCTAACTGTTGTTTGTGCTTTTGCGCCGAACAGCAGTTTGGAGTCCCCACCCTTTTTGGAGTCCCAGGAGGGGGTGCTAGAGGGCATACCTTCTGGGGACTCACTCAACAACATTTATTTATTTATATAGCACATTTTCATACAAAAAAGCAGCTCAAAGTGCTTTACATAATGAAGAAAAAATAAAAGACAAAATAAGAAATTAAAATAAGACATTAGTTAACATAGAAAAAGAATAAGGTATGATGGCCAGGGAGGACAGAAAAAACAAAACAAAAAAAAAACTCCAGACGGTTGGAGAAAAAAATAAAATCTGCAGGGGTTCCAGACCACGAGACCGCCCAGTCCCCTCCGGGCATTCTACCTAACATAAATGAAATAGTCCTCTTTGTAGTTAGGGTTCTCACAGAGCCACTTGATGTTGATAGTCATACAGACGTCTGGCTTTTAATCCATCACTGTTGGAACATCACGGTGCTTTGAGTAGATGGTGGTGTCGCAAGACACCAGAAAAGGAAACAGAAGAGAGAGCAGTTAGTACAGATTTTAGAGCCACCATGAATAGTTATTATAATGAATTGGATATACAGAGTATCAGGATTAAATTACAGTGAGGTTATGAGAAGGCCATGTTAAAATAATGTGTTTTCAGCAGTTTCTTAAAAGTGCTCTACTGTATTTGCCTGGCGAATTTCTATCTGTCAGCTATTCCAGATTTTAGGTGCATAACAGCAGAAGGCCGACTCACCACTTCTTTTAAGTTTTGTTCTTGGAATTCTAAGGAGACACTCATTTGAGGATCTAAGGTTACGATTTGGAATATAAGGTGTCAGACATTCTGATGTATAAGATGGGGCGAGATTATTTAAGGCTTTATAAACCATAAGCAGAATTTTAAAGTAAATCCTGAATGACACAGGTAACCAGTGATACAAGAGGTCTAACTTTTGCTATGTTTCTTAAGTGAAAAAATGCTGTCCTAGTGATCTGATTGATATGCGATTTATAATTCAGATTACAGTCAACAATTACCCCTAAGCTTTTTACCTCCATCTTGACTTTTAATCCTAATGTATCCAGTTTATTTCTGATAACCTCATTGAATCCATCCATCCATCCATTTTCCAACACGCTGAATCCGAATACAGGGTCATGGGGGTCTGCTGGAGCCAATCCCAGCCAACACAGGGCACAAGGCAGGAACCAATCCCGGGCAGGGTGCCACACACAAACGCACCCACACACCAAGCACACACTAGGGCCAATTTAGAATCGCCAATCCACCTAACCTGCATGTCTTTGGATTGTGGGAGGAAACCAAAGCGCCCGGGGGAAACCCACGCAGACACGGGAGAACATGCAAACTCCACGCAGGGAGGACCCGGGAAGCGAACCCGGGTCTTCTAACTGCGAGGCAGCAGCACTACCACTGCGCCACCATGCCGCCCCCTCATTGAATCCATTATTGCCAATCACAAAGATTTCAGTTTTCTCTTTATTTAGCTTGAGAAAATGACTATTCATCCATTCAGAAATACAAGTAAAACATTGTGTTAGTGAATCGAGAGAGTCGGTGTTATCAGGTGCTATGGAGAAGTACAGCTGTGTGTCATCAGCATTGCTGTGGTAACTCACGTTATGCCCCGAGATTATCTGACCTAACGGAAGCATATAGATTGAGAATAACAGCGGACCCAGGATAGAGCCTTGTGGAACACCATATTGGATATCAGGTGTCTTCGAGTTGTAATTCCCACAACTAACAAAGAATTTTCTCCCTGCCAGGTAGGATTCAAACCAATTTAAGACACTGCCAGAGAGGCCCACCCATTGACTAAGGCGATTTCTAAGAATATTGTGATCAATGGTGTCAAATGCAGCACTCAGATCTAAGAGGATGAGAACAGATAAACGGCCTCTGTCTGCATTCACTCGCAAATCATTTACTACTTTAACGAGTGCAGTTTCTGTGCTGTGATTTGTTCTAAAACCTGACTGAAATTTATCAAGAATAGCAGGTTTATTGAGGTGGTCATTTAACTGCATAATGACTGCCTTCTCTAGAACTTTACTTAAGAAAGGCAGGTTAGAGATGGGTCTAAAATTTTCAGAAGCAGAGGGGTCGAGATTATTTTTCTTAAGTAGGGGTTTAACTACAGCAGTCTTAAGACAGTCTGGAAAGACCCCCGTATCTAGTGACAAATTTACTATGTCAAGAATATTATCAATTAGCACGCAAGATGCTACTTTGAAAAAATTTGCAGGTATTGGGTCAAGGACGCAGGTGGAGGGTTTCAGTTGAGAAATTATTTTATGTAAATCAGGTAAATCTATCCTGGTGAAAGAATTTAATTTGTTTATAATGGAGTACTGGGGTTTAGGAGGATACGCAGTGTTGGGGAGATGTACTATATTATTTCTAATATTATTAATTTTTTGATTAAAAAATACAACAATAGCCTCACAGGTTTCACTGGAAGTACTTAGGAAGCATTCCTTTGAGTTACCTGGTTTAGCAGACCATCGGTCGTCGAGAATAAGACTCTGGGATTACTAACATTGTTATTTATAATCTTAGAGAAGTAGCAGCGCCTCTGAGAACGGACTGTGTTATTGTATTCTGTTATTTTAACTTTTAATATTTCATAGTGGATAGTTAGTACTCATACTGCTGGGAGACTTCAGTGCTCACGTGGGCAATGACAGTGAGACCTGGAAGGGCGTGATTGGGAGGAATGGCCCCCCGATCTGAACCCAAGCGGTGTTTTGTTATTAGACTTCTGTGCTTGTCACGGATTGTCCATAACGAACACCATGTTCAAGCATAGGGGTGCTCATATGTGCACTTGGCACTAGGACACCCTAGGCCTCAGTTCGATGATCGAATCTGTGGTCTTGTCATTGGACTTGCGGCCACATGTCTTGGACACTCGTGTGAAGAGAGGGGCGGAGCTGTCCACTGATCACCACCTGGTGGTGAGTTGGCTTCGATGGTGGGGGAAGATGCCGGTCATGCCCCGGTAGGCCCAAATGTGTTGTGAGGATCTGCTGGGAACATCTGGCAGAGTCCCCTGTCAGAAGTAGCTTCAACTCCCACCTCCGGCAAAACTTCGACCACATCCCAAGGGAGGTGGGGGACATTGGGTCCAAATGGGCCATGTTCCGTGCCTCTATTGTTGAGGCAGCTGACCAGAGCTGTAGCCGTAATGTGGCTGGTGCCTGTCATGGCAGCAATCCCCAAACCTGCTGGTGGACACTGGCGGTGAGGAATGCCGTCAAGCTCAAGCTTTTGTCCTGTGGGACTCTAGAGGCAGCTAATAAGTACCGACAGGCCAAGCGGAATGCGGATTTGGTGGTTGCTGAGGCAAAAACTTGGGCATGGGAGGAGTTTGGGGAGGCCATAGAGAAAGACTTTCGGATGACTTCAAGGAGATTCTGGTCCACCGTCCGGCGTCTCAGGAGGGGGAAACAGTGCAGTGTCAACACCGTATATGGTGTGGATGGTGCGCCGCTGACCTCGACTCAGGACATTGTGGGTCGGTGGGGGGAGTACTTCAAAGACCTCCTCAGTCCCACTAACATGCCTTCCAATGAGGAAGCAGAGCCTGGGGACTCGGAGGTGGGCTCCACCATCTCTGAGGCTGAGGTCACCGAGGTGGTCAAAAAACTCCTTGGTGTCAGGGCCCCAGGGGTGGATGAGATATGCCCGGAGTTACTCAAGGTGCTGGATGTTGTAGGGCTGTCTTGGTTGACACGTCTCTGAAAAATCGCATGGACATCGGGGACAGTGCCTCTGGATTGGCAGACCGGGGTGGTGCCTCCTGGACACCTCACTGGTGAAGTGTTCCAGGCACGTCCAACCGGGAGGAGGCCCTGGGGAATACCCAGGACAAGGTGGAGGGACTATTTCTCCCGGCTGGCCTGGGAACTCCTTGGGATTCTCCCAAAAGAGCTAGAAGTAGTGGCCGGGATGAGGGAAGTCTGTGCCTCTCTGCTCAGGCTGCTGCCCCCGCGACCCGACCTTGGATAAGCGGAAGAGGATGGATGGATGGATGGTTATTCTTGTAGTTTTTGTGCTGTGTACATATGGTATATTTGAACTTCTTCCTTTACTCTTCCTTGTACAGCACTTTGGTTCAATTCTGGCTGCTCTTGTAAATGTGCTTTATAAAGCAGGGCAAGGCAATTTTTATTTTTAAAACATTATTTTAATACATAACACTAAGAAGTGCAGATCTGAGACAATGAACTGTAAAGATGAAGTTGGTTTGCAACATTTATTACAAAAAAGTTAAAGAATATATAAAATAAAAAACAAGAATTGTACGTTGTATCTGAACAATGAGGGACACGTATGTTTGTTACACTTTCTCACAAAACAGTCATTTTCCTTTTTCCTCTCACGTTATCTAAAAACAGATGCAGGTCTTCCATATCTGAAAAAAGGATGATGAAGGGTCAAAAAACCTCTCGTCGTCTTCTGGAAACTCAGATAGCAACTCGGATTTCTGAAGGGCCTCCTCAACGTCGTCTTTGTCCATTGACATTAATGCAGGGAGTGAGATGTGCCCTCTGAACACAGATATGTTCTCAGTACACCAATTCTCTGCCTCTGTAAGATGCTGAAGTCTTTACTCTGGCTTCTCATTAATGGCTCAATAAAGTCTAAACCTGAAAACAGAGAAAATAATATTTACCTAAGGAAATGTTAAAAAAAAACCAAAAGAATAAGCACATTAAATGACCTTGTCCTGGCTGTCCATTAATACTGTACCTTCTAATTTTTTGTTTGGTGCTTGGCCTTCATTTCGAAAGTCGTTTGTTCTCTCAGTCCAATGTTACTTCAGTGATTTCAAAAAGAAGCACTTTTATATTGGTAAGCATTTTAACTATTTGTCTTTGATTTACAATATGGCTAAGTATATTTGCCAAATTTCTGCAGAACTAAATGAAAGTTATTAAAGGAAATTTAAATGTCATTTACCCCTTGGGCTGGAGTTCTCAAGTAACATTCTACACCAGCACTTCCTCAAAGCCGGCATGTCATTCTAAAGAGGACTGAGCAGAGTCACGTTGTTAAAAGGAGTTTAATGTTACAAAAATATTTATGCAAACCATTTGATTTTGAAAGGTAGAAGTTTCTGGAACATCAAAACCACTAGGGACGGTATGCTAAAATTAAATTGTAAAAATACAAATATAATAAAATAAACATAACACAAATTGTAGAAGGTGAAAAAAAATGGGAACCAACAACCAGATGTAATCCTCCCTGTGCAAATACTACAATGAAAGAAGAGAGGACTAAAGTTGAGACACAACTCATTAAAAGTGAAGGGGGCCTTCGAGGATGAAATACAGAGACACCACAAAATGGTCCTTTGGAAACCTGGACACAACATTAAATACAGACATAAAAAAATTAATGATAAGTTACAATATGAAATGGTCACACCATCAACATCACAATTCCACATTCATGGCTATTCATCTGACTTGGAAGGCCCTAATACAAGGGGTAAATAAATAAACAAAGATAAATATTAAATACTGACATTTTACTGACAGTAAACTTTTGACAATGACTTTTAAACAAAAACAACAATGGAAATGGCCACTGGTGACACACCCTGTGTTACATTTGTAAATAGTGGAAAAAGAAGGATTAGCTCCGCTTTTTAAACTTTATTTAAAAAAGTTCCAGTTCAGAAATCTAAACGTCAGTATTTTTACACAATGTGGCCTTCATGACACAGAAAGCTGTAGTCTCTTTGCTTTTTACAAAGAAGGCACTTGGATTAATTTGAATATTTAATCAATGTAATCAAAGTTTTTTTTATATTCTCTGCCTTTATGGAGAAATGTGATTGTGGAAATCAAGACAAAAATAATATGTAATACTAATTTGGCAAAAAGCGCTACATGCTTTTATAAATTGCTAAATTAACTACAGAAAAATCAAGTTAAATTTAAGATATTTAACAAACGTTAATGACGACGATAAACATGAATACCTTTCATATTGTACACTAACATTGCAGATTCTCTACATAACATCTCATAAATAAGTGAAAAAGTGTAATACAGATGAAATAATATGGCAAATATTTTAAAAAGAAATAATATAAGGGGTAAAAAATAATTTAAATGATATGCTTAAAACTAGGATATGTTAGTAATGACAATAAACAGAGAACACTTGGATTCGCTATACAGTATATAATCGTACATCTCATTAGTTTTATTTGGTGGATCTAAAGTTTCTTTAAATATACTGAGCTTTTTATTCTGTGAGTCCATATCTGGTTCTGTTGTGCCATTGTTCAGTGGCGGAAAACATTATCAGCTCCTTTTCTTTTTCAAATTGGAAAAACTGTACAGCAGCTCTTCTCCTTCTCTTTCTATTGACTGTGGGAGGCAGGAGGCGTAGAAGGCCAAGTCTTCGACCTGCAGCCGGACCCTTCTCACGTAATCGGCTGCTGACTACGCAGATCATAGATATAGAATTACTAGATGCCACATGACCAGCTGTATCGTACGTCAACGTTGCCGCCATATTGCGAGTGGCACTGCTGTGGAGTGAAGTAGTGAATAAAGATGCCTCACGCATGTGCTGCTTGGGATTCTGCAAACCGCTGTATGCTCCAAACCAGATCCCGGGGGATTACATTTCATAGGTAAGGCTGAACAATTGTTTTGGTTATATTTGGCCATTAGAAAATCCCGTTTTATAATCTTAACTTTATCTACGCCAGGCTAAGCTAGCAAAACTATGCATTCATGTGCTGTGTTACTATGGTAATTGCATTGTCTTTATTATATCCTCAGACTGACAACTGTCATTGATCGACTTTGTGGGGACAGACAGACAAGCATGTAAATCTATCACTTTGTACAATTTATGAAGCCAAACTGTTACTAGTAGTGCAGTTTTTTTTTTTCTTTCTCAAGAAATTCAACTGAAAATGAGTAAAGATCTGTAAAAGTGTTGCCTGTGTGTTTTAGGGGACTGGAATAACAGTCCTTCGGCTGGTCAGTTCCAGGCCATTTTCTGTCGTCTCATGGTTCAGTGTGGTGCCTCTCCAAGCAAATCTGGAAACGTGGCAGCACAGGATGAGACTGTCTCCAAATCAGCTGTTCAGAGATCCTCTACACCAGCAGCAACAGCAGAAGAGCTTCCATCCCCTTTTGCAAATATCCCTGCAATTGTGTGTGACCATAGCTACTTACCAACCCGCTTTGGTGGCCTTGTGGATAATGCCCTTGTTTACATCTCAGGGTTTGTCATTTGACAGATTTTGAGAAAGCCAAACTAGTTTGGTAACAGATGCTGTACTGGCATCATATGATCAAAGCTACCACTCGCTCACATTAAAAAAACAAAGGAGGTTTGATGATTCCTTCTCAGGGTACAGTCAAGGTGGTCAAAGTAGCTGAGCGTGTTATCTGACAGTCGACATTAGGGCAAGCTGTCAGTGCATCTTTGATCAATTAGTTTGTTCGGGCTGAAATGGGTTCAGATGATGTGTTTTTTCTCAAGGAGCACACTGAGGAAACACAGTTTGAAATTGACAGCCATCATTTCATGCTCATATTTTTGTGATTCAACTTGTGAAACATTACAACACTTGTTCTTTTCATGTCCTGTTTCGGCCATATTTTGGTTAGAAATACACAGCTGGTTATCACTCAAGGTTAATGACATCCCACAGTTTGACTTGTCTCATATTATGTTGTACATGGATAACTTATATCCATCTTTCTCTGATATGATTAACATTGTCATTCTCTTAGGTAAATACCATATACACTGTAATAAGTGGAGAAACAGCAGACCATCTTTTACATGGTTCATTAAAGATTTGAAACAGTACTTCCTATCACTTAAGAAACTGAAGTCCAGCAAATCTGTAAGAAGGATTTATGATAACATGTCTCATTTTATAATGTTTTGATTTATGTCTCCTGTGTCTTTTGGCCTGTGCTCCCTATTTGTTATCTTCCATATACTGTGAAATTTATCTAACCCCCTGTACTGTAAATGTTGTTTATACTTTTTTGAATTTTGAATTTATATCCTCTACGAGAGTTTTGTATTTTGTGTTTCATTTGGTAATAAAAAAAAACAAACTTGACATTACGGTATATTCATTTTAGTTCCACATTAGTTCACCATATTGAAAATATTCATCCTGCAAAATAAACGAAAAAGCTTTTGTGTGTAATATTGATATCCAAGATTTGATCGTCGTAAATGGGAAGCATTGGAGTGCACACCTGATGAGCCCCAATTAGGGCAAAACACATGTTGTATACTCTTTGTATTATTTGGCAGGTACTGAGTGTTTATACGTATGTAGTGTTTTATTTTTCCACTCACGTAATAAATGATATAAAGTCTTCTTTCTGTTTTGATCTATTGTTGCAGTTTCCTTCTATGGACAAATTGTGTGTGTTTAAAAATATCTTTAGATATCAATCATTATTAATAAAATTGCCATTCAACTTAAGGCATCAGGTTTACAAAACCTAATGTTGCCAACCAGCTTTATAGAAATAAATGGTCCTTTTTCAACAAAAAAGAATTAACACGGTGTTGCATGGCATTGTGCTGACTGTCCCTGATCTTAGTGTTAACTGTGACAGTCCACTTGTTAAAATTCTTTAATTCATTCTCAGTTGTGCAATCAGGTCAGATGTTAAAGGAATCAATAGTATAAAGCCACTGGTTCAAATCCTCATTTATTAGAAAAAACAAAAGTTGGATCCAAAATGTACGACTTCCAAATGGCCACCATGGTCACCATCCATCTTGAAAAGTCACCCCCTCACATATACTAATGTGCCACAAACATGAAGTTAATATCACCAACCATTCCCATTTTATTAAGGTGTATCCATATAAATGGCCCACCCTGTATATTATATTATAGTATTATATTATATTAAAACAAATAAGAAGCAAATAGAGGGGTCCTTGTCCTTTGTAATAAATACAGTGCCTGGTCAAATGGCCGGGGACAAAGACAAACTTGCAGCTTTCAAAGATGCTGGAGATAATAAACATTTGGGGGTCCCAAGCCAAAGCCCACCCAGCCCCCTCTGCACATCCCAGCATACATAATTGTGGCCGTCTCAGTCCAATCACAGTTCCATTTCAGGACGTCTTGTGAAGTTTGTTTCACTCCAGCATCACAGGCAGTTTGAGTTGATGTAACAGACGGTGGAGATGCAGAAGGGCACCATTACAATAAACTGGAAAAAGATAACCAAGAAAAACAGCAGAGGTTAGTGCCCAGTGTAGAGCTTACAAACTGTACACAGTACCATTTCTAATCTATTACAACCAATGCAAGTAATTAAGAAAAGCCAAATTAGAAATTTTGAAATGATCAAGATTTGTAGCCTGGCAATTCTCTATTGGCAAAGCATTCCAGATTATGTTGCATGAGTACAGAGAGCTGCTGGTTTTTATCGTTGATCTTGGAATAAAAAGCAAAGCAATGTTTGAGAAAAGAAATGTTGGGAGCAGACACTCCAAAATACAGACAGGGTCTAAAATACTAAAAGCCTTCTAATTATTTAATAGAACCTTGAAATCAATTCTATGTGAGACAGGCAGTCAGTGTAATGAGACTGAGACAGTTTTCAGAAGAAGAAAAAAAAAAAATAGGCCAACACCTTGTGATCACTTGACAAAGGCACAGCAGACCAGATCAGAGCAGAGGTTTAGATGGAGGATTCTAGAAATGCCAGGAAGAAGGGTCACCCACTACTTCAACATGGCACACATCTCTTCTTCCTTCTTCTTTAACTACTGCCAAAACACAGCTCAACAACATTGGCTAAACAAAATGATTTCCTTATTTGAAAATTGAATTACTGAGCATTAATTTAATCTTTATTCAATATTGAAGAGTTTTTGTATTGTTTCAGGTTATATCTGACTGGGCATACATTTTGTAAATATTTTGTTTTAATAAAATTATGAGATGTACTTCCTTGTTTCCATTTATCCATAATTTTTGTGTACTCACTTTTCCCATTTCATTATCATGAGAATTTACAGCCTATCCTAGTAGTACTTAGTGCAAGGCAGGAAATAAGCTGAGCTCAATTTTTAACCTCACAATTTGGGATTTAGGAGGGGAACAGGAGCGCACTGAGAAACAATCATGTACAGTCGGTACAGGAATAATACGATTTGTGATATGAACTCAGGTTTTGAACTAGTTTTGAGGAAGAAGAGATCATAACAAAACGAAATAAGGGAAGACAGAGAGATCATTAATTTTTATTAATTGTCAAAATTAATTGTTGATGAGATATGAAGTGCAACATTTATGCAGATACTCTGTGAGGAAAGAATAAAGATATTTTAGAGCTTGTTGTATAAATGCACAAGAACCACAAAAAAGAACGAGAAGCACCAGAACAATCCACCTTCCCACACTATCCCATTTATTTTTATCTAGAAAAAAAACAAGGAGTACTGATGTACTAAGCAATTGGAATGTACTTGTGGATATGCCCTTCCTTATCCTATTCTGTGGAAATTTTGAAGTTAAAAGCACTTTTATTACACCTTCTCACTTTAATGTGTTAATGTGACTCCTCTGGTTGGAGTTTAGGGAAAAACACAAATGTTGCAGATTTGCTACTCAAATACTCTGTCAGTATTATGTCCTAGCAGTACATTTAGGTAACAAAGTTCCCTCTGAATTCTTCCAATGGGAGTCCCCACTTGCAAGGGTTAATGTAAATATCTCCCAGTATGAAGCTTACTGTATATTTCTGTTGTGTACAGAGTTCTTGTAGATGTCTGAAAACTCTCGGACTCTCTGTGTCTTTCAGGAGTATTCTCCATCTTGGGCTCATTTTAGGTGTGGATAAAAATGGTCCCTGTAAGTGGTCCATCACTGATTTCTCAAATGTGTTTCTTTGCTAGAGAGTAAATATATATATACACAACACAAAAACTTATGGTTGGTGGTCCTACCCCTTCCTGTCACAGTTGTTTTCTTCCAGCTTTTACTGATAAAGGTTTTAGAAGCAAAATGGTGACCTTTACCATAATAAATCACAATCTAAAAAGAACCATTTCTGATTTAAAAAGTTAGGGAATACCCATTAACTGACTTAATTAATAAATAAATACCTGGGTAGAATGATACTACTACATTGTATGTACAGTATAAACAACATAAGTTTATCAGGTCATTTTTAAATATATACTTATGTATTTGTTGTTAAAAGTCTGTTAATCCTTGCAGTTATTAGAATGTTCCTCTGGGGGGTCCAGTTTTCAGCTACCATGCACTAAAATGATTCCAAGTAATTTCAATTAAATTGTATATATATCGACACTGTTTTAATTTGAAGCTGTTTTATTTCTTTGGTTATGTATACCTCTTTCTTTATACAAATGATCCCTTCTAATGTTTAATTTCGTTACTATAGTTTATTTTTTCTTTATGGATTTAATTCTCCTACTTTTTTCTTTTTATGAATCTTGTTTGGTCTTAGTGGATTAGCAGTATTTTACATGACAAAATAAATAAAAGAAAATTTAATTCTTGGTGATTAGGACCGACGGTAGTAAATTAATTAGGTAAATAATAGTAAAATGAACAATAATAATAAGGTAACATTAAAGAACTGAAAAAAAACATAACGGAATATAATAGTAAAATAAACAATAAGATTAAGGTAACATTAAAGAACGAAAAAAAAATAACGGAATACTACCGTTTGGAAAAAATAATATTCACAGTTGCAATTTGTTACTTACATTAAAAAGAAAAATAAAACATCTGTAATTCTGCGTTTAACCGCAAGGAACAACACTGTAATTTCTTCTTTACTTATACAACAATACAAAGTCTCCTGAGAGACTTGCAAAAATTGCTAAAGCCGACTATATTTCAAGTCGTCTGTAGCGGGGTATTGGGTAAAGTTTTCAACTAGCAAAAATCGCGCCTCGGATAAACCTCATTGGCTACGATATTGCCTCTGCGCAAAGATAAATCAAACTTGAAAACGGCACAACCCTAGTGCCGAGAAACACGCTTTATAGTTGTGGTGTTCATTTGTACATTATTGACATAATACTCCAGATGGTAATGAGAACTTTAACATGTAAAACTAATTTGTGCAGTATCAATTAAAATTCGAACTATTTGCCGTACAGCTTTCGTTGAAACAAATATATAATAAATTAAGTATGCATTGGGGCATTCTGGGAAAGATGAATTTGAATCCGACAGGCACGCCCACGACACACTTCTTCGTTCTCCCTTTGTGCTGCAGTGAGAGGTAGTTGCAGTAAATGGGACTTTCACTTTGTTGAATATAGTACTAGGGTGTTATACCGTGTTAGCCATTATAAAAGTAGTGAAAAGTCAAGCAAAATGACACCTTTTATTGGCTAACTAAAAGATTACAATATGCAAGCTTTCGAGGCAACTCAGGCCCCATCTTGTCTCGAAAGCTTGCATATTGTAATCTTTTTAGTTAGCTAATAAAAGGTGTCATTTTGCTTGACTTTTCACTTCGTTGAATAAAAACACTGATTTGCTACTGGTGCATCAATGGCCCAGATAGGCAGCGAACACAACAATTAAAAAGAAGCGGAGACACTTTAACTGAATATTGCGAGAGAATAAAACGGAATAAGTACCAGAGATCCATTAATGAATTCCAAAATTAATCAAACACCTTAGCATGTGACTAATCGAATGATTTCCTGGAGATAGCTTATGGCCGCACAATTTTAAGGAAAGTACAGTTGTTTGCATCTGTTTTCTTCTTGAAACGTTTATTAATTTGGAATACAATTGATTATCAACAGTACATGTATTAGCACTTGTAAATAATATCTATCGTGTTGATGCCTGTATGTGAGCCCAGTGTGCGTGAACGTGGCCTGTGGGAGAACTGGCACAGAATCGCGGGTTTATTTTTTTATTATTATTTTTTATCCAAATGATGGCTGGTTATTTTATGGAGATACTGTAATGAAAAGATCACGATTGGAAAATACGGTAGATATGTGGTGCATTAATAGAGACATAAAGCAAACAATAAAAATATGAAGAGAAAGGAACAGATAAAGAGGCAGTTACTTCCTAAAAAGAATAAAGTCAAAGATGGACAAAGCAAAGCAGGAAGACATTTTTCAAAAGATTTACATACTGAAAAATCCCCAAAACAAACCTCCAGGGACATATTGAGTAAAGCTTAAATTTGTTTTCAAAAAGGTCCATCTGCAGCAGTGACAAGGAAAGGATAAAATTGGCAAAATAACACAGGCATTGATAGGATTGTGGATTTCTAGGTGATTCCAAAGTTTAGCCCATCTTAACCTTTGCTTTTTAGTTTCAGATGTGGCCTTTTCTTTGAAACTCAGCCTCAAAGGCCAGCATCCCTGAACCCTCTTTTTACTGTTGCAGACATCACTAGTAGTTGCTGTGTATGTAAGAAAGAAGCCAACTGAGGACTTGTAAGGCATTTGCTTCACATACTATCCATCCATTATCCAACACGCTATATCCTAACTACAGGGTCACAGGGGGTCTGCTGGAGCCAACAAGGGCGCAAGGCAGGAGACAAACCCCAGGCAGTGCGCCAGCCCACCACAGGCTTCACATACTACTGACTATGGTATCCTTATTCTCTCATGTAGTTGGGCATCTGGACCATCCCCTTCTCTCCTCATTAGATCCAGTTTGTCCTTTTCTCTCAAGACAGTAATGGACATCTTGGCAGGAATTTTTCATTTTCTTAGCAAACTGTCACATTGAATAACTTCAAAGAAATATCACTCCCAAAAATATATTTGTTGGATACTTGGCCAAGACAATTTTGAATCTCGTGTTTTTATGCGGAAATGAAAAAAAAATATATGATACAGGCCAATGTTTACCAATGCTGTACAACACACAGTGCACATCATAAACAGAAAGCATAAGTCGCATGGGATTGAATTGAAGACAGGATTCCTGACCTAGGAATGAGGAGTACAAACAGATCTTCAATTGAAAAAAAACTCTAGCCCATAAGATTTGCATTTCCTGTTTATAATGTGCGCTGATTTTTCCGGGAGTGCCTTTTTCAGAATAAATTTAGCAAAAATTGCATTTATTTTGCACATTTTGAGCATACAACTGGACAGCTGACATGTGGATTATGCATCATGAGTGATGTGAGATTTGATTTTTTTTTTTTTCCACATTTGCATTGTTTACCATTGTAAAATATTGGTCACCATTGGCTTGCATTATATCATCATTTTTTTTTAACTCTGTTCAGTATAAAACAAAAGATTAAATATTTTACAAAACTTGTAATATCCAGGCTGTATTTTAAAGGTACCATTTTTAAAAAATAAAACCTCTTAAAGCATGACATGCTGATTTCATAGCATTTTTCATCTTTATTGACTTTTCCTATAATCATTTTAAATTTGGTCTGACAGACATTATATAGGGGTGGCACGGTGGCGCCGCTGCCTCGCAGTTAGGAGACCTGGGTTCACTTCCCGGGTCCTCCCTGCGTGGAGTTTTCAATGTTCTCCCCGTGTCTGCGTGGGTTTCCTCCGGGCGCTCCGGTTTCCTCCCACAGTCCAAAGACATGCAGGTTAGGTGGATTGGAGATTCTACATTGGCCCTAGTGTGTGCTTCGTGTGTGGGTGTGTTTGTGTGTGTCCAGCAGTGGGTTGGCACCCTGCCCAGGATTGGTATCTGCCTTGTGCCCTGTGTTGGCTGGGATTGGCTCCAGCAGACCCCCGTGACCCTGTGTTTGAATTCAGCGGGTTGGAAAATGGATGGATGGATGGCATTATATAGACTTAACCTATCTACATCATTGGGTTTATTTCATAATTTGTTATCATTTTTTTGTGCTAAGCAATCCATCCTTTATTATTTTATCTTGTGAATCCAGTTAATTTTTTCCATTTTTCCCAATAATTTTTATTTTGTAAAATGTAAAATATGCAAAAGAAATATGGTAGAAAATTAGATGAGCTTATGGAAAACACATCTCTGCCTAGAAATAAAGATAACTTATGCTTGAACGTGTCTTCCACACAAAGAAACATCCCAAAACAAGAAGAACTGAACTCAAAAAAAGTATAAATATAGGAAATGATTAACAATGCTTCAGCCATTTTGTTATTGTCTTTGCATTGTTTTTAAATCCTAAACTTTTCCATAAAAAATAAGGAGAAAAGGATTCCTAATTTAATTAGTCTATGGGTATGAGCTTATTTAAAAAAAAAAAGAATATAAAAAAGACAAGAACAAAAATAGAAACAAAAACTGTCAGGTGAGAACTTAGGTGAGCCAATTCAAATCCATCATAAAATAAGAAGTATATTGAAGACCACAGAGGAACTTCCAGTTGTGTTTGGTGCTCAGGAGTTTGCTTGTCTGTTTTGCTATAAAAGAACAGATCATGCAGGCATCATCAGCCACTTACAGAGCCACAAAAGGACAGTAGTTGTTCATGGAGGGATGTGAAGTGCTCTAGAAGATATCTTGTAACTTGTAAAATTTGATTAATTGACACTTTTAATACACTTTAATGCAGCTAGATATTCACCTTAACAACATGATTTTATTTGACAAAATAGCATACTGTGTAGTTTTTAACCTTTTGAAAAGCTAGCTTTGAATAATTTTAGATTAATTAATTCATGACTGTGTATTAACAATTTTCTCTTTTAAAATATTTAGTAGAATATGACAAAGAGCATAGTACAAAAACTTTAATTTTTCAGAATGTAAGTGTGGAATTACATTGCCTACAATTGACAGGCAACATATAGTTTATTTTCATAAGTTTTTAAAAGCATCATTGACAGAATCTTTAATTAGTTTGTTCTGTTTAAAAGAATAATAGGGCAGGATTTGCTTGTTTTAACTCTATTAAATTTAAGGATTATCTGAATTTCTTTCGTTAAGTTTTAAATGTTTAGCAAAATAATTCTGAATATTAACCTTTTTTTTTCTTTGTACTGTTTCAGGTTTTAAAATTTACAAGTGTTCACTGAACTGCCAGGGATCAGGCCACTGCCATTGCTGTTATTGTCAGAAAACAGTAGTTCATAAAGATCAGTTCCTCAGGCACTTGTCAGATTGTGGCAAAGGTCCTAAAGTGCTCCCTCTGCCCTCCATGCCCATGGCACTGGTCACCACCCAGCCTCTTCCCTCCATGCCCACAGCACTGGTCACCACCCAGTCTCTGTCCTCTGTGCCCACTGCACCAGTCACCACCCAGTCTCTGTCCTCCGTACCCACAGCATTGGTCGCCACCCAGTCTCTGCCCTCCGTGCCCACTGCAGCAGTCAGTGCCCAGCCTCTGCCATCTGAGTTCAAGTTTTTTGTTCTTGATCTTTGTTCAACTGTTCAGTTCTAGCATTCAAAAGTTTTAATGTTCTTTTTTATATCTTTGTTCATATGTTCAGTTCACTCAGTTTGAACCTCAGCCCAAATCTCCCAAAATTAGCATTTCAGCAGGACTGTTCCTTATTTACTCTGTTATTTCTGTTACCTAGTGATGACTGCTGTCCATTTGAACTATTCTTCTTTAAAAAATTTGATCCTAATAGTTTTCACTGGGCGGCATGGTGGCGCAGTGGTAGCGCTGCTGCCTCTCAGTTAGGAGTCCTGGGATCGCTTCCCGGGTCCTCCCTGCGTGGAGTTTGCATGTTCTCCTCATGTCTGCGTGGGTTTCCTCCGGGTGCTCCAGTTTCCTCCCACAGTCCAAAGACATGCAGGTTAGGTGGATTGGTGATTCTAAACTGGCCTTGGTGTGTTTGTGTGTGTCCTGTGGTGGGTTGGCACCCTGCCTGGGATTGGTTCCTGCCTTGTGCCCTGTGTTGGCTGGGATTGGCTCCAGCAGACTCCCGTGACCCTGTGTTTGGATTCAGCGGGTTGGTCAATGGATGGTTTGATAGTTTTCACTAAGCAATTTTGGAAGAGCTGTAGGCGACATTAATTAAATGTGCGGGTCAGCATATTTATGGTTACATTTAGTTGTTAGCAAATTGTACCTCACAAAGGCACAGTCCTGTCAGGTATGTAGTGAAATGATTCTTATGGCTCAAACACAGCAAATGCCTTAAAGGTGATGACTTTCTTTTTCCTTTTCAATATCATTCAGAAATCAACCAGTCTAGAATGGAGTGATTGTTTGCTTCAGGTAAACACTTTCCATTATGTATAACTTTTTAGATGTAGCATTTCTATTGTAATATGTTTGGGTGAATGTTTCAGCAGTTTTTAAAGCATGCTTACTAAACTGGGAACAATTAAATTACATATTATTTGAAATGATGAATTTGGCCTTCACAAGTGACAATACTGTGGTAATTGGACTCTTTGTCTTTCAGGGACTCACTTCAGTACAATTCCTGTAGACGTTCAGATTGAACTGAAATGGGTCTTACAGCAATGTATTAGTAAATAAAAATGTTTGCTTTTTTCACTACAGAGCACTTAGTCATTTTGAATTATTTGTGCACTTTCTGAATGGTTTCTAACTAGACATGACGTTCCCTTGAAGATGAACTGCTGTGGTTGTACACTGGAGTTTATTGTTTTTTTTTCACTCTACCTCATGAATACACGGAGTACAGCAGAGACAAAAAGCGAGAGAAATCAATCGAGCTAAGCATTCCTATGACATGCTGTGGTCATATTGGTGTGTTTATTTCATAAGCCAATTTGATTGTTCTTTGGGTAAAAGTGGAGTTAATACAGTATGTTGATATTCCTAATAAAGTACTTGACAGTATTTTTTTTTCTTTTTCATAAAAAAAGTCTTCATTGATCCAAAACATCCTAACTGCTTGTGACTGGCTGGATGCCAACAAAGACCAACTTGTTAGGACAGTCCTCCGGCCAAGAATTCTGGAAATGGACGAGGATACATACACAATTGAAAAATAAGAACAAAGGGGAGACGGTGAGAAGACTGAAGAAGTCCTGTCCACCTTGTTATTTACTTTTGAATGCCTGAAGGACATGAACTTTTTTCTTGATGAGATACGGGTTAAAAAAAATATTCCCATCAGTTGCTGCTGTTCGACAAATTAGATTTTTGTGTTTTATTTTTTATTTTTTTCATGTGGAAAAAACCTACCGTGATGTCATTTTGTTCAGTGGACTTGATCAGTGATTCACTGTAAAGATAAGTGGGGATGGACTGGCTTCCTGATCTGCTTCAATAGTTCATTGTCTACTGAAATGACCAATGTGATGGATGGAGGACACAGATGGATGTCCCAACTGGGATTGTGTGCTTTATTTCTTTAAAATAAATTCATATCTGAACCTGGATCTTATGTGTGTGTGTGTGTGTGGTTGTGTGAAGGGTTTGGGTGCTAAAATGCCCCCCACAGGTTACACTCCCCTAAGTGGTTATTATAACAGTGTGTTTTGATACATCACTTTAATTTTCAAAACCTAGACTGTTGGCTTGCAAGTTCAAGAAGGGAATCTAATTAAAAGCAAAAATTAGTTGGGAAAAAATGTACAGCCCCTGGGACCGAATATGGCAACTACTGTATGAAACAATGCCATGTTACAAATCAGGATTATTAATATATATATATGCGTGTGTGTGTGTCCGGACACCACACCAGCTCCATCATTAAAAAGGCTGCTGACATCACCATCATAGGCCTGATCACCACCAATGATTAAATGGCTTAGAGACAAGAGGTCTATCTGCTTGAATCAGTGGTCCCAGGACAATCTGACCTTTCATGGCCAAAAATTAAGGAGCAGGTCATAGACTTCAGAGAATGGATTAAGCTATGGCTTGTTTTTGTGGGGTGCTGTGGAAATGGTGAGCTTATTTAAATTTCATACAGTAACAATCACTGATGAATTGAGGAGGGAACAGCATGGTTTGCCTATTGCCAAGTTCACCAATGCCTTCCTGAGATGTCTCACATGTGCTGTCTGGAGTCCATCTTCACTGGCGGCATCACATCCTGGTAGGGCACACACGCGAGGGTGGTGAAAGCCACAAACTATTACTGGCACCCAGCTACCTTCTGTCCAGGATATCTAGAAGACATTCTGCTAAGATTATTACACACTCGGCCATCCTGCACAAGTGTTTTTCTTAATCCTCCCTTCTGGCAAATAGTAAAGAACCAATGGCGCCAAGTATGGCTTCAAAGAAAGTGTTTAGTTAAAGAGTTACTGAACAGCCAATCATAATAAGAAACATAAGAAAAAGACTAGGTATAAATATTTGTAATATATATCCATCCATCCATTTTCTAACCCGCTGAATCCGAATACAGGGTCACGGGGGTCCGCTGGAGCCAATCCCAGCCAACACAGGGCACAAGGCAGGAACCAATTCAGGGCAGGGTGCCAACCCACCGCAGGACACACACAAACACACCCACGCCCAATTTAGAATCGCTAATCCACCTAACCTGCATGTCTTTGGATTGTGGGAGGAAACCCACGCAGACACGGGGAGAACATGCAAACTCCACGCAGAGAGGACTCGGAAAGCGAACCCGGGTCTCCTAACTGCGAGGCAGCAGCGCTACCACTGTGCCACCGTGCCGCCCTTGAATATATATCTACTGTAAATTGTATTCTATATCTTTGTTGTGTTTTATTATATTATTACTGTTCTGGAGAGGCATGTACAGTAAATAACAATATTATTGTACTGTATGCACAAGACAATAAATACTGTATGTTTAATGATGAGATCACCTTGGGATAATTCCCTGCTGAAAGCACACTGTAACTGATCCACTATTTATTATTATTAGTAGTTGTAACAGTTTTTGATATTTATAAAAATTTTACAAAGACGACGACTCAAAGACAGTTTGAGTTTATGTTGGTATAAGTTGGGTCTTTGCAATCAACTAAAATGTTGTACAAAAAAGGTTTAAGAACAGTCACGATTGTCTCAAAATGAAAAGTTAAAAAATGTAAAATTATGTAAAATCTACTGGCTGTCACATGCCTTTCAATTGATATGGACATGACATCCAGTATTTCACACATGCAGCTTTTAGTAATGAAAACGTTGATGGATCAAATCAATAAATAAATGACTGTTTCCTAAAATGTTTCCTTGTCAGTTTTAAAACTAATTTTATATGTAGCGCTGTTTTTGAAAACCTTCTAAAAATAATGAAGCTTATTATTGTTTCACATGTGTATAATTTGCTAGTGGGAATATGAAATACATTTATAGATTGAAAATCTATAGGTATGAGTTTCATGGGGCACATTCTGTTTGAAACACTGGATAGTAATACGATTTGTTACTTTTACTATAATGTAACACTTCAGGGGAAAACGTAATGAACAACCATTCAAAATAGTAAAAAAAAAATAACATAAAACTGTACTTTATATCGGCGAAGTGTTAGAATCATGAAAGAGCTTAGAATGATTTGATAGCATAAGTATGAAACTGGAAGTCATTTATGTTTGACCAGATAGAAAACTGTTGTAATTTGTACAACTACAGCATCTACAGCATTCTGTACAACGACGCGTCAACACTGTCTCGCAGAGGGCATGATACGAGTGACGCTGGGAAAGGGCGTTATGATAAATTGCGTCATTACATGCGTGTGTAATATGGTGTGCTCTGAAGAGCGTTCCGTGACTGAAGCTATGGGCATTCCGTGATATGGAGGGCGTTCCGTGAGGTATTGCAGTCTGCAGCGTGACTCTGTTGGATTTATCAGGGGCCAACACTTATCTTCCAATCTTTTACGCCTGTTTAATGTATTATACTCACCAACTAAATCAAACACCCCAGAAATATTATTATCATTGGATGCAGAAAAAGCATTTGACATGATTGAATGGAAATACCTTTTTACTACATTGGAGAAATTTGGGTTTGGCCCGAACATTTGTACATGGATCAAATTACTGTATACCAATCCAGAAGCTTCAGTTTGTATCAACAACATTAGTTCAGACTACTTTAAACTAGAATGTGGTACTAGACAAGGACGCCCCTTGTCACCGCTGCTGTTTGTGATTGCCATTGAACCACTGGCAATTTATTGTCGAAATACTGATCAGATAATTTTGCTGTCTGCATGGAAAAAATTAAGCAAGACTTGCATAGATGGTCAACCCTTCATCTCACACTAGCTGGAAGAATTAACACTGTTAAGATGAATATTCTTCCTAAGCTCCTTTTTTATTTCAAAACATTCCAATATACATTAATAAATCATTCTTTAAGCAATTAGATTCAACAATAACTTCATTTATTTGGAACTCAAAACATCCACGCATCAAAAGAGCGACCCTACAAAGACAAAAGGCAGAAGGCGGCATGGCTCTACCTAACTTCCAGTTTTATAATTGGGCAGCAAATATACATGTGATAAAAACCTGCACACAAATAGAAGAACATATAAAAGCTTGGTCCGCAATAGAAGTAAAATCCTGCACTACTTCATTGTATTCCTTGCTCTGTGCTCCAATAAACACACGTTATCGGCAATACACTAATAACCCAATTGTGCTTCACTCACTTAGAATATGGAACCAATGTAGAAAGCATTTTAAGACAGAGAAGCTTCTATCTGTGGCACCTCTGCAAGAGAACAACCTCTTTCAACCTTCGCGAACGTATGCAGTTTTTAATTTTTGGAAAAAATTTGGAATTAACTTGCTTAGAGATCTTTATATAGACAACGTCTTTGCATCCGATGAACAATTACATTCCAAATTTAACATTCCAGCTACACATTTCTTTCACTATTTTCAAATCAGGAACTTTGTTAAACAGAACCTTCCCGATTTTCCTCATCTTGCACCCTCATCCATGCTGGAAAAAATATTGATCAGTCTCAAGGACTCAGACACCATTTCTACAATATATAAAATCATTTTACAGTCCCTCCCTCTTAAAGATCCAAGAGGACACTGGGAAAAAAATCTCTCAATTAATATATCAGGAAAGGAGTGGAAAGTAGCAATGCAGAGAATTCCCTCGAGCTCCATATGCGCAAAGCATACAATTATACAACTCAAAATTATACTGTATATCGAGCACATCTGTCTCGACTAAAACTCTCCAAAATGTTTCCAGGACATGATCCAACCTGCGAACGTTGCAACCAAGCCCCAGCCTCACTGGGTCACATGTTCTGGGCCTGCACCAAATTAACATTATTCTGGACAAAAATTTTTAATTACCTCTCAGACAGTCTTGGACTCACAATCCCTCCTAACCCATTAACAGCTGTGTTTGGGGTTCTTCCAGAGGGTCTTAAGGTGGAGAAAGACAAACAAATTGTGATTGCATTCACTACACGTTTGGCACGCAGACTTATTCTGATAAACTGGAAGAACCCAAACTCTCCTCTTTTAAGTCAGTGGGAAACCAATGTTTTATACTATTTGAAATTGGAAAAAATCAAATACTCAGTTAAAGGATCCGTACAGTCTTTTTTTTCAAAACATGGCAGGATCTAATCAGTAATATTTTAAAATAAGCTCTTAAAGCACAGAGGAACATGATATCCGATATGGTGTTCCACAAGGCTCTATCCTGGGTCCGCTGTTCTTCTCAATCTACATGCTTCCATTAGGTCAGATTATCTCAGGGCACAACGTGGGCTACCACAGCTATGCTGATGACACACAGCTGTACTTATCAATAGCTCCTGATGACCCTGATTCTATTGATTCACTAACAGAATGTCTGACTTGTATCTCAGAATGGATGAATAGTAATTTTCTTAAGCTAAATAAAGAGAAAACTGAAATCTTAGTGATTAGCAATAATGGATACAATGAGGCTATTAGAAATAAACTGGATACATTAGGATTAAAAGTCAAGACGGAGGTAAAAAGCTTAGGGGTAATTGTTGACTGTAATCTGAATTTTAAATCGCATATTAATCAGATCACTAGGACAGCATTTTTTTTCACCTAAGAAACATAGCAAAAGTTAGACCTCTTATATCTCTGAAAGATGCTGAGAAATTAGTTCACACAATTGTTTTCAGTCGACTAGATTACTGTAATGCACTCCTCTCAGGACCACCCAAAAAAGACATAAGTCATTTACAACGAGTGCAGAATGCAGCTGCTAGAATCCTAACTAGGAAAAGAAAATCCGAACACATTTCTCCAGTTTTAATGTCACTACACTGGTTACCTGTGTCATTCAGAATTGACTTTAAAATTCTGCTTATGGTTTATAAAGCCTTAAATAATCTCGCCCCATCTTATATATCGGAATGTCTGACACCTTATATTCCAAATCGTAACCTCAGATCTTCAAATGAGTGTCTCCTTAGAATTCCAAGAACAAAACTTAAAAGAAGTGGTGAGGCGGCCTTCTGCTGCTATGCACCTAAAATCTGGAATAGCTGACAGATAGAAATTCACCAGGCTGATACAGTAGAGCACTTTAAAACACTGCTGAAAACACATTACTTTAACATGGCCTTCTCATAACTTCATTTTAACTTAATTTAACTTAATCCTGATACTCTGTATGTTCAGTTAATCATAATAACTATTTATGGTGGCTCTAAAATCGGTACTGACCCCTACTCTCTCTTCTGTTTCTTTTTCCGGTTTCTTTGTGGTGGCGGCCTGCACCACCACCACCTACTCAAAGCATCATGATGCTCCAAAAATGATGGATGGATTAAAAGGCAGAAGTCTACGTGACCATCATCATCATGATGTCTTTCCGTGAGAACCCTAAATCCAAAGAGGACTGTTTCATTTATGTTAGGTAGATTGCCCAGAGGGGACTGGGCAGTCTCATGGTCTGGAATCCCTACAGATTTTATTTTTTCTCCAGCCGTCTGGATTTTTTTTTCCTGTCCCCCCTGGCCATTGGACCTTACTCTTATTTCATGTTAATTAAGGTTGACTTATTTTGTTTTCTTATTGTGTCTTTTATTTTTCTTTTCTTTATTATGTAAAGCACTTTGAGCTACTGTTTATATGAAAATGTGCTATATAAATAAATGTTGTTGTTGTTGTTGTTGAGGAAACAGTTATTTCCGTATTTCTTTGTCTTCTGCATTAATCTCTATTGGCATATCAAATGTATTAATTTAGGTATGCTTACAAGCCTTAAATTTTTACGTCGTTTGCCTTGCTCTCTCTCTTTCAGGGGTGGGAATCGATTTTCTTAACTCAATTTTACTTTTTGTAAAAATTGATTTGTATGGATTGTAATAAAATTAGTAAAACTTCAAAAAAAAAATAATAATTGATGTCTAAAGATATTTTTAAACAAACACAATTTGCTCATAAGAGGGAAACTGCAACAATAGATCACAACGGAAAGTTTATATGATTTATTACGTGAGTGGGAAAATAAAAACACTACATACTTATATATATATATATATATATATATATATATAGTACCTGCCAAATAATACAAAGAGTACACAGCGTGTAGTTCGCCCTAATTGGGGCTAATCAGATGTGCACACTTAAGCTTCCTCTTACGGCGATCGAACATTGGACATCAACGTTACGTCACAAAGGCTGCTTCGTTTATTTTGCAGGATGAATATTTTCATTATGGTCAACTAATGTAGAACTAAAATGAATAAACCGTAATGTCAAGTTGTACAGCATGCACACTTCTCATCAGGCCGTGCCGTAAAGTGGATTTTTTTGTTTTTAATGTTTTTTTCATTAAGCGCATGTGATATGTGTCACTACCTGGTTCCTGTTGCCGGCCCGATCTGCGTGCGCGTGCGTATTAAAAGGTCACGTCATCACACACTTTACGGCGTTGCTCACTCTGTTTAACATCGTGAACACTTTACGGCATGTTAGGCTTTCAATATGTCTGCACGCGTAAATTGGGTAGGCACGCCGATCGGGTAGCGATAGGCCATGCCACTCACTAATAAATCATATAAAGTTTCCTTTCGGTTTTGATCTATTGTTGCAATTTCCCTCTTATATTGTGTTTGTTTAAAAATATCTTTAGACATCAATTATTATTAATAAAATTGCCATTTGTCTTAAGGCATCAGGTTTACAAAACCTAATTTATCCAACCAGTTTTATAGAAATATATGGTCCTTTTTCAAAAAAAGAAAAGAATTAACACTGTGTTGCATGGCATTGTGCTGACTGTCCCTGTCCTTAGTGTTAACTGTGACTGTCCACTTGTTAAAATTCTTTAATTCGTTGTCAGTTGTGCAATCAGGTTAGATGCTGAAGAAATGAAGAGCCTAAAGCCACTGATTCAAATCCTCATTTATTCCAATGGCTATTAATCTTACAGAGAAGTTTAACTTTATATCCGCAGACTTAAATTAAGGAAATGCGCTGTTATGCTTGAATCTATCTATTGGATCTATTTTTTTTTTTTTTTTACAGTAAGTGCTTGCTGCTGTAGTTCATATTTGTAATATGTTTGTTCTTAGTGATGTGTTTTTAATTTTATTTCAAGGCGTCTCTGTAAAACCCACTGAGAAACCAACTTACCTATTAATATAAAAAAACTGAACTGGATTTAACAGCTGTAAAATAAAATATTCTCCACTAACTGAGCAGAATTTAAACAGCATGAACTTTTAAA